>NC_050535.1:24609787-24692386 GCF_002922805.2 Oryzias melastigma | reverse complement strand
ATCCGTACGGACCACGGATAATCCGTGATCCGCAACACCCCTACATCGCAGTAATCATGTTCGTTAGCTAACAAGCTAGAGGAGTTTTTCCCTCCTACCTTAGATGGTTCACTTGGTTTTGAAGATCTGGGGATTTTGATTTGATGCGATATCAAACATTTAATCAAAATAGACTACCCACAAGATCGACTACCCTCAGATCGTTATCTTGACGTTTATAAGGGCAAAAAATTTGTTGCTCCCAGAAAAAAAAAAAAAAAATCAACTTAATAAAAGTTAGGTGCTTGGGGCTCTAAATTAGTAGACCCGTCACGCCACCATCTTCCACCTCGTAGGAGAAATGCAGACACGCTGCTTGCTCTGGGGTGACATCATGAAATGGGCGGCAGCTACTCGCAGCAGCAGGCGGAGCCTCAGGAATCAAGTCGTTTTACATCTGGGTAGTAAAAACTCACAAAAAAATTATATTCCATAAATAACTTGTTTATAGTGTTCCAAAGGTAATATATTATCATATACATGGATATAGTTCAATCTGAAAGAAAATCATGGTATGGCGCCTCTAAGGTTTCTGTAGAAATCAATTTTTAGTTTTTATACTTTTCGGTTTTCAAGCCATTCATAATCTGTGTAACAACAAACAGTAAAGAGATAAAGAATGCATAAATGTGTGAAATTTGTTAACTTCAGCTCCATGGTCTTCAATTCTAACCATGATGTGAGATGTTTTAACACTTTGTATTTTATTGTAATTGTATTTTATTTCTATTATAATTGTTTAAACTATTTTTATTTTCTCGTGTTGATGCCGTTCAGCCCAGGTCTCCCTTGAAAAAAATAGATCTAATCTCCATGGGATTTCCTGGTAAAACAAAGGTTAAATAAAAATGTGCCATGTGTGATTGGTTTGCAGTTTAGAATGACTTCAACACAGGCTAGAACTGATAAATAATAATCTTTATTCTAAGAGAGAAAGTCTAAAAGTCAAAGCTTAACACAAACAGGACAAACAGAACTCCCTGCTGAAAACAGAAGCTGACAACAATCAGCTCTAACTGTGGTCCTCCTCATGAAGCTGGAGGGGCTTTGCTGCCCCCTCCCGGGACAGCCGGTCTGCCTGCTCGTTGCCTGTGTAGCCCGAGTGTCCTGGAATGTGCATCTGAGGAAGGGGAGAGACCATCTTCACACATGTCCCTGAACTCCAGTCTGTGTTTGGACTATGCTGCTGTTCAGTCAAGCCATGATTCCATTCAAGTCACAGTATTAAAGTCACAATCTCGTTTTTTGTTTTTGTCAAAACGATGAATTAAAGGTATTTTAAGGCCATGTATGTTTTCTTTTTGCCCCTTACATCAAACTCTATCCTACTAACAGAAATGATTCAATATAAATAACCAATTATACAGAATACTGAAATGATCACAAATCCTTTCATACTCGGTTCATGTTGTGATCCATGCGATGGACCACTACGCACCCACGTCTGCTCAGTGCAATCCCCCCACCCAGTCGCTGCGTGCGCACTCGCCCGCGCTCAGCGCAAATGATGTTCACGTGCAGTTTGCAGAGAAAAAGACTAAAGAGAGTTAATAAAAAAAGAGCTCGGCTCCCGGGAAGGAGTCAGAAGGGAAACAGTGGTAAAGCTGAGTCGTCATCATGACTGTTGTCGCGGTAGATTGGTCAAAGATGCAGTACAGTTGTGATGAAAATGCAACGCTGCAGGGTGAGGAACAGATCTGGGCTTTGCTTTAATTTGTGTTAAAAGTTGTGATCACAACATCCTGAAATCCTGGAGGGTCTGACTTATGTGAAACTTTTAAATCTGAAGGAACACTTAATTCACTAATTCACGGTCACTTTATTCCTCCCCTCATTTCTTGTACATAATTGACCCTTTTTTATTGAAATCTTTCTTATATTTTATATATTTATTACTGTGTATAAATATGTCCACATTGAAAAAGTGAGTTGTAACCGAAATTTCATTGTAACTGCAATGACAATAAAGGCATTCAATTCAATTCAATTCAACTGCAGGAATTTCCCAGGAGGGGGAGCGTTGATGAACAACACGGAGCCGGTCTGCGACGCACACACAGGGGCGCACACTCACAGCGAGCCTGCATGGGAAGATTTCAGCTGCTCTGCATTTTTCAGAATTTAAGCACAGGCCGAGACAAACCAATCTTTTAATTTTCACTATTGATGAACATGTTGACGAGTTTGAAGTTTTTTTACCGATTCCTGAAAAATTGTAGCATCCTTAATGAGGACTGATAAAAGTTTATACTTTATTTATTATTATAACTGCTGCTTAGGAACTCTCACTCAACATTCCTATGCCTGAAAACAGAAGTTATTGTTGACTGCTTAACCTAATCTTTAGATTGATTATTTTCTGTAACCTAGGCAACCAAAGACTAATAAAATGGGAAGTCTGTGGAGACTTCCAGGAGATTCAGTAACAAACCAACACTGATCTCCTCACAAGAAAATGTCACTCTGGCTCGTGTCTGCTTTCTCTCTAAAAGTATTTGTCTTTGCAGAAATTACTTTGACAACAACATTTAGCCAATCACAATCAAGAAATCCCACAGTTTTAGGCAGTGCAGCAGGTCACATATTATTGATTTAGTGATAGGAGCCCGCTGACAGGTGGAAATTTGAATGTGGACCACAGGGACCACAGGCCGGACTTTGGACATACCTGCTAGTCTAAAAGTTTGATTCTTGTGAAATCAAAAGAATAAATGTGACAGATCTGAATGTTGTTGCTAAATGAAATCTCAAACAAAGCTTACAAATCCTCTAATACAACTGTTTTGAATAGAGAAATAAAACAATTACAAAAAGTTTGGTGAGTCAAGAACTTGTTCTGTGTTCAGTGGGACATGCTGACAGATTAACTTACCCACACCACCTCCAGCTCTGAGTTTAACTCATCTAGCTTCACAAAGTCCTCTTTGTTTGTGACCAGCCCACCAGATTTCAGCCTCCAGCCGTTCAGTTTCCAGTTCTTCACCCAGTTAGTCACACCTGCATGAAACAGCACCAACCTTAAAGCCACACCAGCCCATGATGAAAACCGAGGGCTGAGACTCACCATTGATGGTGAATTTACTATCCGTGTAGAGGACCAGCTTTGTGATGCTGTGCTCTTTGGCTTGTTGCAGAGCTTTGCAGGCCGCCTGCTCAGTTAGATCAAAGCAAAGCAAACAGATTGTGTTCAATTAAACATCATTTTATAAATATGCAATGATAATACAAACACTTATTCCTACAGGTGCTTAATAGAACAACAAATATCCCATAAACTTCAGAAAAGGGAGCAGACAGCTTAAACTCTGCAATCTGAACAGGAACTTCTGCCCTCAGTCCTGCTGCTGACCTGGATCTCTGCACGCTGGTTTGTCTGCCGTCCCTGTAGGCGCTCTGCCACATTTCTGTCAAACAGGCAGAAAACAGCTGTTCATTTTACATGATGGATCTTGAAGAAAGTGAGTGTGCATACTGAGAGGTTGAGTTTCCTCACAGCGGGTGGTTGCGTCCCCAGTAGACTCCAATGCCAGCGCGGGCCCCAGTCTTCCCGTTTGCAGAGCAGCAGCCGTCGGTGTAAACGACCACAGCGTCACCTGCAGCAAAGATCAACGTCTCAGAGACGCCATGAGGCTGCGAGAAGCAATCCATCCATGCAGCTGCTTACCCATGTAGGTGAACCCGTCTGCATCAGATGAAGGTGCTGCTGTTTCTCTGGGCCGTTTGGGGTTCGATGGCTGCACCTCCTCGCCACAGCGACTCCTCTTGCCCAGTGGGATGTACTGCAGAGGCTCTGGGCCTCGTTTGGGAAGCAGAGACAACTCCACCTCTGTGGACAAGACAGCTCTTCCTGTCAGGTTTCTGAGTGGAGTCACTCGGCTCCAGGCTCCTCACAGGTGTGGGTGTGTGAGGGGGGTGTCACCTGGACTCTATCAGGATTTAAGGGATTTCCCTGAATTTTAAATACTTTTCAGGATTTCATGTCAGTTTCCGTTTTCTTGCCTCACCAGTCTTGCAGACATTTTATCAAAGATGTTGAGGAGTTTTAACAAAGCGGAGTGATCTGACCTTCTCTCTGGTGTGGAGCCGCAGACAGCTCCTCGCCCCGCACGAAGGCCCACGCGTCCCGCTCCGAGGCGAACTTCTTGAAGGAGGCTGCAGGGAACTTGTCCACTTGGCTCCTGCATTCATCCCTGAATTTAAAGGGAGCGTTATAAACAGCGCCCTTTTCACACAACCAGACTGTAAATACACGTCTTGTATTAATGTCGGAATTAAAAGAACATCTGAACGACAACAAAGTGGCGTGATTCTCACCATGAGCTGTAGACCCCCGGCTTGATGCCTTTCCTGACCGCGTAGAAAAACACTCCCTTCGGCATGTCGTCGGAAACGCTGCAGACTGTCCGCTGAAGAGCCCTGAGCAGCGGGGACAGCCGAAACATCACAACCCGACGAGGGAGCACCCATACCCGGCTAACATCGTTAAAGCGATAACAGTCCTTCAACGACTCTAATATCTCATTTAAACTATAAATGACGCTCTTTTAAATTCTATTCTGTGTTCAATTATCATAGCGAGCATGAATTCTGAAAACACGGCGTTTTTAACTACTTAAGATCTTAGAACGCACCTGACAACATAAAGGTGTAAAAGCAGTTGTTTTCTGTTGAGTTATCGCGATATCTTATGGATTCCCGCATGTTGGCAGTAAGCAACGCGATACTTCGCGTGCTCGTCTGATTGGTTGTATTCAGCTCTCGCGATGTTCCGGTCTCTTCCTTGGCCGTCGTTGTTGGAGGTTAGTCGTGCTATCTTCTTCGGCACAGTGGTTTTTGGCGACAATTTGTTATTTAAAGGTTGAATTTAGATGTAACTTCACGTAAAGGAACCACAACGCTTTGATACCTTAGATTGTGTTCTTTGTGGGATCGGATGGTTCTACTAAAGCTTTATTTGATCTGTAGTACAGCAGCGGCTTAGCAGGCCGCGCTTGTTAGCTTCTCAGTAAAAATGTGGAGTTCAGCTCAGGAGATGTTCTGCTTTTATTTAAAGAATTATTCGTTTTATTTCCGTATTCACTGAACGTGAAATTTAAGTATAAGGTAACGAGCCGAGCTGGACGTGTTCTCCTGAGCACGTATCTCAGCTTTCATCTCCGTGATGTAGGTATGTGACAAAAATTTTCAAATTGGGTTGATTGCTCTGATATTTATATCACGAGAAAGAGCTGAAATAGACCATTCCAACGGTATAAAGATCATTAAGATAGCTCAAAGAATAAGAAAGTTATGCCACGTTAAGTGATCAAAAGTAGGGTCTAATTTTATTCCTAAATAAACAGCAAAACAGTGACAGATTGGTGACCAGAAACAAAGATTAGAGTCATTAAATTGTCGCAACTTTCTCGTTATTTGTCCAATCCATGAAAGGAGGGTATTGTTGGAAAGCTAATCAAGCGAACTACAAGAATTGAGTATTTAGTATTAAATCAATATTCTTTTACATATTGTCTAATCATACAGAAATCTGCTCCTGTATTCCTGTAGGCATCGCTTGCTGCCAATCAGCTTGATAGATTCGGTCAGTGACCTCATGTTCCAGTGTTCAATTCTTAGACACGGAGACTTGTGAATGAAAAAACAGTACCTGCTAATTGTTTTTTTTTTTTCATGAAATTTACAGGAGGTGAAGAATAAATCAACAGTAATAGACTAGTGGAGAAATTAGACGACAACTAACTCATTTTTTTAAAGCTGACGAGTGGTTTTGTGAACTGCAATTTTCGGCCGGAAAATTTCCTAGCTTGTACTGCACAGATTGGAAAAAAAAAATTCCAAAAGCAGGTTAAAGAAAAAATTCTGGACTGTAATATAGGTAGATGTGCTCGCATGTATACTATCCACCGATTTAGTTATGCTCTTTCTAAGAAGGAGAGAACGCTGCAGCCTCGCACACAGGCTGAACAGCAGGTCTGGCAGAAAGTTCTGGCGCCGAAGCTGCACATACGCGCGTGCCCACGTGATGGGGTCCAGTCCGCGGGGCTGAAGGTCCAGCTCTGATGTTCCCTCCACGCAGGAGCTGCGGGCCTTAACGGGGCGAACAGTAACGCCGCTTCATGTTTCCCTGCAGACACTGAGGCCATGTTCAGTACCAGCGCCAAAATAGTCAAGCCGAATGGCGAGAAGCCGGACGAGTTCGAGTCCGGGATCTCCCAGGTAAGTCCGAGTCACCTGATTGCTTCACCTGGTTCAGGATTGTGTAAAAGGATCCAGCATGAAGTGACAAATCAGAGAGGTCTGCAGGTGTCTGGTCATGATAATAGATGCTCCTCCTCTGACTGTTTCAGGCTCTGCTCGAGCTGGAGATGAACTCTGACCTGAAAGCTCAGCTGAGAGAGCTGAACATCACAGCTGCAAAGGTGGGTTCATGTCACTTGTAGGCAGTGGGACAAAGTTTCACTGAACCCGACACGGACGTCCAGAGAGCTGCTCTCCTGGTTCTGTCCGAGTGGCGTATGGGAGCGTAGCTCTGAGCTGAGACGTACAGTCCCGTTCCACAGTGTCGGACAGCAAGCTCCGCCCCCGGCCTCGGCTGGTGAGGGTGGGCGTCCTGCATATTCCTACATCTTCCCAGAGTCCTTTGGGCCATTACTGGGGAGCTAAACCATGCAGTGCACATTATAAAACTTTGTTAGTACACGATTGATCTTTAATGAGGCATCGTGGATTCAGTTTACATTCCTTAAATTTTGGGTTCATCAGTTCTCATTTGCTTTGTTTCAGGAAATTGAAGTTGGCAGCAGCCGGAAAGCCATCATCATTTTCGTTCCCGTTCCTCAGCTGAAGTCCTTCCAGAAGATTCAGGTGCGCCTGGTTAGGGAGCTGGAGAAGAAGTTCAGCGGAAAACACGTTGTCTTCATCGCACAGGTATGTCCAGGTGCACACAGCAGATAATGCTCATGCTTTTTACGGAGACCAGATCCCACTCTGATCATCTTTTGATATACTGGTCTTTTTTTATGATAACACAATTTTTTTTTCAAAATCCAATAACTTGTACTAAGACATAGTTTCTGAAGAGCGACTGGAGTTCTGGTTGGGCCTGTTGGCACAGAAGTAAAGCGCCACTGATTTTCCATCATCCCTTTTACAGTTTCTCCTGCTGGCTTACAGCCTCAAGCTAACATTAGCGGAGCTATCCATCTGTACAGTTTTGATTCAGATATTAGCGGACAAGAAATCAAATACGTACATCAGTGGTTCTCAAACTTTTTCTCCTGTGCCCCCCTTTGGAGGAGGAACAATGTTCATTCTCCTACCGCGACAAAACTGAAAAAATAAGCCAAACACGTTTAACTTTTAAGACCATGACAAAATCTTAAATATTTCTACTTCTAGAGACTAGAAAAAAAATGGTCAGTCACTTTGTAAGAACAATAACATTGAACAAATGTGCAAAAACAACCAGATGTAAGGTCTTAGTGAGAGTATCATTGAACCTGTGCCCTAAAAGATGCCAATAGTCTGTCCACAGAAGTAGTTTTTTAGAATCAGCGTTCTGATGATAATCAAAGCTTTTTTATTTTTTTTTTTTTTTTATTTTTTTTAGAAAGAGGGATTTATTGCTGTTACTGTAGTGTAATGTTTCAAGGTGTCTTCTCCATTGGTTCGGTATCATACTGTCGGGACTTTCAGACAAAGAAGACATGCACATCTCTCTCTCATCTGCGACCACATTTACTGTCAACCCAAGAGCAAGATAGGCTCCAACCTATTCTCTTGACTTAGCTTAGTGTTTGCCTGGGATACCGTCTGAAGCTGTAGGATATCTGTTCTCAGAAGCATCCGTGTACATCAGTTTAAGGACCACCGATGTGCACGGATCCATTTGTCTGGAAGTGGATACATCAGAATGGATAGTTTGGCTTGCTGACTGTAGCATCTACATCACTGCTACAGGCTATTTTCATGTTTTTTTCTGACTGCTCTGTATTCTCAACAATTTGAATAAAAAAATACTCAAATTCAATTTGAAGCTTATTTTTTATTATGTACATTATAAGAAAATTCTACAAGAGCGTCTTGAAAACATGATTTTCAATGGAGTATGTCTGCAAGAAATATTAATCAACAGACTTATGTTTACAGCCAGACGGTTTGGGGTTACCTGTCACAATTAATGGGGGGCTCAAACAATACGCTTCAAAGTCATTTCTGAAGATTTTGGTTTTAAATTTTTGATGTAAAATTGTAAGGTATAATTGTTTTTAACCATGAGGCAGTTGGACCTCAGCAGAAGACTGTGGGCGTGGTCACAGGGCAGTTCTGTCCTCTAGAGGGCGGTGTGTGAGTAGACTTTGATCAGTCATACAACGACACGGACGTCCAGAGAGCTGCTCTCCTGGTTCTGTCCGAGTGGCGTATGGGAGCGTAGCTCTGAGCTGAGACGTACAGTCCCGTTCCACAGTGTCGGACAGCAAGCTCCGCCCCCGGCCTCGGCTGGTGAGGGTGGGCGTCCTGCATATTCCTACATCTTCCCAGAGTCCTTTGGGCCATTACTGGGGAGCTAAACCATGCAGTGCACAGACTTCGTTGCAGAAAATAAACTTTTTTACGTTTTATTTGTGTTTTTTAATAAAACAAATTTCCTGGCTTTGTTGACTTTCAGAGGAGGATTCTGCCCAAACCCACCAGGAAAAGCCGCACAAAGAATAAGCAGAAGCGTCCCAGGAGGTAAGATGCAGCTGAAGGGTCTGCAGCCGTCATCACCACAAGGTCCTTTTGGCCCATTTCTCACTAAACTCAGTCGGAGCCACAATGTTCGTCTTACTTTTTAAATAAAAAATGGCTTTAAATTTATTCATGTTGCTTATGGGCTGCATAAAATGTTTTATAGTTCCTGTTGATGAATAAAGACAAATATAAACTTACTGAATCATACAGCTTCTCTCCTTCATTAGTTTCTAGCATTAAAAAAGACTGGAATCCAATGAGGTCGGCATCTGAAACAAAGGAATTATTTTTTACTAAAGATAAAGTTTTGGTCTCACCGACTCAAATATAATAATTATATAAATTATACAAATAACATTTTTTGGGTGCTGAACACTCAACAGTATTCAACTTTTCTGACTAGAATTCCAGACTGTCCGATGTTCTTGCTGGTAGCAGGAAAGTGTTGATTTCTCCATGTCTGCAGAAAGACTTGATCTCTTTAGAGAGCAGATGTTCCTTCAGAGACATTTCACTCTGATGGGGTCCAGGTTTCAGGAATGCACAAACATTTAGCTAATAAGTGTGCTCTCTTTTTGTGCTAATGTTAGCTTAGTTAGATGATGATCCCTCTTCGTTATCATACTCAGTCACAGCGTACTTCCTCTTCAGGTGTTCATGATCACTGTAGTGCTGCCATGGAACACAAGTTCTACCTTGCAGAGATTTCATTGGACACATTTGTCTTTAATGTTAATGTTTGTCACTTTTAAGCTCTGTTGCTGTGTTGTTATGGTCCCCGAGCCTTCCCACTTCTCCCTGTGACATCACTACCAGTGAATTAGCTCTACTGCACGTGTGTCGCAGAGAATAGCAAACGTAGCATTAGAAAACATGCACCATAGTTTTCAGATTTAAAAAGAATAATCGCCTACTAAATTATTCATCCACCATTTTAATTGTCTGCGTAGTCATGACTAATAGTGACAGCCCTAAGGCAGAGTAGTGAAGGTAGATACAAACATGAAGGCTTTCTCCGTGTTGTGAACAGTTTTTAAAGCTCTGGATTGGACCTGAACAAAGTTCACGGTGGTCATTAGAGATGTTTCACTGAACCCGACACGGACGTCCAGAGAGCTGCTCTCCTGGTTCTGTCCGAGTGGCGTATGGGAGCGTAGCTCTGAGCTGAGACGTACAGTCCCGTTCCACAGTGTCGGACAGCAAGCTCCGCCCCCGGCCTCGGCTGGTGAGGGTGGGCGTCCTGCATATTCCTACATCTTCCCAGAGTCCTTTGGGCCGTTACTGGGGAGCTAAACCATGCAGTGCACAGACTTCAATGCTGCTGTAACAAAAATTTTTTGCACAAAACTTTTTATTGTCAGAAGTAACAAATGTTGTCATTAGAAATGGAATCTTATTTTTTCCATGTTAATAACCAGGAGCTAAGGAAGTGCTCCTGTTGTCCCATACAAAAACGTAACTTTTGGGTTTCTTTGAAAATCAAACTGAATTATTCCGCTTGGGTTCAAATTCTATAGTGTTTGTGTAGTGTATTGGCATGGATGTGATGTGTTCCTCTTCCTTCAGCCGTACTCTAACTGCAGTCCATGACGCCATCCTGGAGGATCTGGTGTTCCCCAGTGAGATCGTGGGCAAGAGGATCAGGGTGAAGCAGGACAGCAGTCGGCTCATCAAGGTGCACCTGGACAAGGCGCAGCAGAACAACGTAGAACACAAAGTAAGCAGAAGACTGTGGGCGTGGTCACAGGGCAGTTCTGTCCTCTAGAGGGCGGTGTGTGAGTAGACTTTGATCAGTCATACAACGACACGGACGTCCAGAGAGCTGCTCTCCTGGTTCTGTCCGAGTGGCGTATGGGAGCGTAGCTCTGAGCTGAGACGTACAGTCCCGTTCCACAGTGTCGGACAGCAAGCTCCGCCCCCGGCCTCGGCTGGTGAGGGTGGGCGTCCTGCATATTCCTACATCTTCCCAGAGTCCTTTGGGCCATTACTGGGGAGCTAAACCATGCAGTGCACAGACTTCGGTGCAAAGAACAGTTCATGCATTTTTCAGGGGAAACTTTAGACAGATCTGTATTTTAGGCTCAATGATTAATCATTGCAGTGACATTTCTGTTCTTTGTGAAAAATGTTTCCAAAACAGTCAAATGTCTAAATTGTTAGTAGTTTTGAACCCCTGAGTCAGAAGGAGAATCTGACAGTTGTACTTTTTTTCAGGTGGAGACCTTCTCTGGTGTCTACAAGAAGCTCACAGGCAAAGATGTTGTGTTTGAATTCCCAGAATTCCAGCTGTAAATGCAGATGACAAAATAAATTTGTTTACTGTCTGCTATTGTGTTATTTCCGAAGTCTGTTTTTTTCAAACAAATCTGTGTTAAATGCTCAGTTTTGGTCTGTTGGCATCCTCAGCCAGGAAGTGCAGGGGAAGAGAAAACGCCAGAATAACAGAGAAAAGAGCTCAGAGAGTAAAGGTTTGTTTTAATGTGTCCTGTCAAACATCTGAACAAAAGCATCAGAGCTGAAGGCCTCTTGTATTGGAAACATGTTACTGTTACATGAGCTGGTTGTGGGTTTTCTGACTCAAAGTCTGTTCGTATAAACCCCTTTTGTAATTTAGGCTCAACTTTTATATTGTATTTGAATCCTCTCATGACTGGATAGAAAAGAAGAGAGGAGGGGGGGTGTTAACACTAGAATTCCTAAGCCTGCGCAAATTTACGCAGGGAAGAGTCCCCCCCCCCCTTTAGTCCGAGAGCCCATTGTTGTGTCATTTTGGGTCACTGATGAGCCATTAACTTGCCCATGTATATGTTAATGCAGCATGTAGTACCTAATGTGTATTTGAACTAACAGGTTGTGTGGGGGTTGGAGTTCCCTGATGCATGTGGACAAGTATTGGCTTTCCTGCTTTTACTCACATTTGAACTAAAGTTCCATCTCATTCCTAACCCAGAGTTCAATATGATGTTGCTCCACCTTTTGCTGCTATTGCAGCTTCAACTCTATGGCGTTCAGTTCATGACTCTGTCCTCCATGTCTTTATGGACCTTGCTTTGTGCTCTGGTGCACAAAAATGTTGGAAGATGAAGAGCCCGCTCCAAACTGTTCCCACTAAGGTTGGGAGCATTGTCCAAAATGTTTTAGCCTCCTGAAGCATTGAAAGTTCCTTTCACTGGAACTAAGGGGTCTGAAAAACAAGCCCACACCATCATTCCTCCTCCACCAATGCAGTCTGAAACGTCCCGTTCTCCTGCAACCTCCAAACCCAGACGGCATCCTATGACAGTTCAACACTGGAATTCACTGAGAGCAAAACATGCTTTCACTAAAGTTTCTAAAAACAGTCTGCGTCTGAGGAGTGATTTTATACACCTGAGGTCAAACCAAGTGATTAGGACTCCTGATTCTGATCATTTGGATGGGTGAGCCGATACTTTTGGTCATATAGTGCATGTTTATGACTTATAAACATAGACACATCTTCAAGTCAAAAAGACAAACATCCCAATATCAGCAAGACTCACACTCCTCTGAAACCCTTAGCTCTATTTCAAATAATCCTCGATGTGGACTCTGGGAGCAGTGAAGACGATTCTTTTGTTGTGGAATCACAGTTCATCTTCTCAGATTCCTCCTATGATGATGATATGCCAGTGGATTTGCAGCCAGAACATCCTCTCCACATGATACTTATACATAAATAGACTAATAAACTAATGATTGTTGAAGAAGAGAATGATGAGAAGCCTTCATCTGTAAAAAGACAATTTTCCCAATTCAAAAAAGGCAATCAGCATGTTGAAGACAGCCAGTGGTGCCACAAAACACAGACACACTGGAGAAAAGTCTTTCTTGTAGGCCAGGACTGCATGGTCCTAAAAAACCTGTTTCTCTTAGGTATGTGGATGGGGGGAGGGAGCAGAACTGTGTGCTGTCGTACGACCTAGATCTAATTTGCAATTTCAAGGTCACCAATTTTAAGGTAAAGATAAAATTTAAAAGTAAAAACAAGTCATTGTTGATGGTTTAAAGGCATTTGTCTGTGTTAAAAATATTTCTTTCACCTGCATCGAACAGTTTTGAGGTAAAAATAAAATTTCAAAGTAAAAACAAATATTTAATGTGGACTATTCCTGAGTGGGATTCGAACCCACGACCTTCTGAATGTGAGTCCGCAGCCATAACCACTTCACCGTCTAGTGGCGGAATCTGCAATGTATGTCAAACTTAAATTTAAACCTGACCTTCTGCAATGTGAAAACAGGAAGTCATTGTTGATGGTTTAAGGTGATCACCACAACACTACTTTGAGAATGGGAGGGGGGCATTGCAGCGGAAGCTGAAAGTTCCAGGGATTCTAGTGTTAAAATAACGTTTTCAGGTTTAAGGAAACTTATTAGGGCTGGGCCATTAAACATTAGCGTCAAGCTAGCAGACTTCAGCTTTATGTGCTAAATCGATTAATTTTTTTTATGAATTGATTATTGATCTATTAATCTTAAATCAATTCAAATTGATTACATTGTGGAAAATTTAAAATCAGGTAATAATACATCAAATTGTCACATTGTTACATAATCACAAGTTGATTGCTTAAAAGGGAATGGGAGGAAGCGAATTTATATAATACCTCTTCTATTCGACCATTCTCTTTACATGAGTTATCAATATCCAGTTCAGGACTTAATATTACATATTTATGCCCAACTATCATATATTCAGGTTATTAAGGATCATTAAGATCAGTAAAGCAATTACATTTCAAACATCCACAGACAAGTCATTTATATTTAATCAGTACAAAAAATGTAAATATACTCAGATGATTATCATCAGGAAAAAAAATCATCCACATCAATCAATACCAAAAATCCAAACACATTCAGACCATCATCACCAAAAAATCCCCAAAAAGCACCAATCATCCATGGATGGATGGATGGATGGGTTGGGGGGTAGGATGGATGGATGTGTGGGTGGATGGATGGATGGATGGGTGGGTGGATGGTCTTAAGGACAATCCCATTAAAAACAAAAACTGAACTAACAGGAATAGCTGCAAAAATGAAAAAAAAAAAACAAAAAAAACAAAGAAAACAGAATTTCTGAGTTTTCTGAATTTTATTATTTTCCTAAACTCATATTTTTTAGAAAAAACTTCTAGTTCATGTTGGTGAGGTACTTCTGTATTACTACTTAGGCAGAAAATCATTTTGTTTCTCATCATAACATTAGTAAATACTTGACAGCTAATCCACCTTGGATTTAAGATTTTCTTCCTGTTGTTTTGGGCGCATTAGCAAACTATTTCAAAAAGTAAATGATACAAACTCTGGATTCAGAAACGATTGGCCTCATTAGTTTTTCAGTGTCAGTTCAGAGCAAAAGTCAGAAATAGCAGATCAATGTTGACTCCTCTCCTATTCTGTGTGGGAGGTTGAGCAGCCAGAGAACAGGATGAGATGAAACTAAAGGAAACTTCTTGAAGAATAGAAAAAAAACACATCTGAACCGACTGTCACCACACAAAACTGATCCTCATAGATCACAAAACACAAAAGAAGAGGAAGAACTGATGTGCTCCAAAACCTTTGTAATATTTAGTCTTTAAACGTCTGTATTCTAGAGTTTTTGTGCACATTTTTCACTCCACATATTTACAAAGCATATTCAGAGTCTCACTCCAAATACAGTATATATTGTCTTTTGGAAAGTCAATCTTAGTGGCCTTTTAATTATGCAGGTTTTAGTTCAAATCAAAAGGCCTGTCTCGTTTTTTAAGTTATTTTTTCTGTAGAGCTGCAGGAGCTTGTTAGAAATTTGCTTTTGGTTTGTGGGCGGAACTATTTACCTGGAAGTTAGCCTCACTAATTTCCCAGAAATCCTTTGTTTACACTCTCCCCAGCTAGCAACAAGCACCTCACAAGCTAATATTAGCATGGCAAAAAAGGATAGCGAGCATATCAGAGCTATCCAGTCATACAGCTTGGAGCCACATGTCAGCTCAGACCAGGACATTGAAGAGAATTATGGATTTCTTGTCTGTTTTAGAATTGGAACGAAGAAGGAAGACTTTGACCCGCCTACGGGATTTTTATAAACCGCCAGTTTCCATATATATAATCAGAAAATGCTATAAAAACATGTTGAAAAACACACTAAAAAGCTGATTTTCATAGTAGTGGGTCTTTAGGCATTTATACACTTAAAGGAGAATTCAGGAACACACAAGCTTATGCAATAACAAACATATAAACCCCAAAATAGAAGCAGAAAGCACTGATAGACTAAGAGGGGAAAAAAATCACCAAACTTAACATTTTACTCCCCTATCCAAACACACACACTCAGACGGGGCTTGGGTTACAGGAGATGTCCTGACAGACAAGATCAATACCTGTCCTAATAAAGTAAAATGATTCCCTTCTCTCATATCAGCTAACGACTCTCTTTAAATGTTGTTGTCTGTTTGACCATTTTGTGATGAATTATTTCAGTACTTGACTTCACAAACTGATTAAAAATAAAGTGATCATATTTTAATTAAACTGGCTTTACAGGCCTTTATGATACATGCTGTTTAGGAGGAATACATCAGAGACAATGAAAAGTACGTGACCAAATGCATGAGCTGCACAGACAGCCACAAGTTTATTTCTGTAAACCATTTCTCACGACAGGGCATTTTATCTTTGTAAATAAATTACAGGCCTTGTGCGTTATTAAAAAGTTTGTTGCCCAAGTCAGTCTGAGTGCATGTAATCTGTGAAACCAGCAGCAGCTCACAGACCGACGCTGCAGCCAATCAGCTTCAGGAAACGGCTACATCTCCACAATCTGATTGCAACAACTTGAGCAGCCAAACAGCCATTGGAGTGGCTGCTATCAGCTAATGGATGTAAGTAGCTGTTAGTGTCAATATGCTGTCACAGTCGCCTGAGCTCCTGCTCACTTCACAGGGAGGCAGCTGATGGAAAAGTCTGAACTAACATCGCCACAGTATAGGGCCACAGGTGATGTTCTAGTTTCATTTATTCATTTCTTCTTCTAACATTAACTGTGAAAGCCGCAAAAGTTGCTTTGCATATGTTTTAAAAAAACAAATATCACCTTTTAAGGATATTAGTCACCCCCGAACCCGGTGGTGGACACCAGAAGTAAGGGATGCCGTCAAGCTGAAGAAGGAGACCTATCAGACCTGGCTGGTTTGTGGGAACCCAGAGGCAGCTGACAGTTACTGTAGGTCTAAGTGAGCTGCGGCCCGAGCTGTTTTGGAGGCGAAAACTTGGTCCTGGGAGGAGTTTGGTGAGGCCATGGTGAAAGAGTATCGCTTCGCCTCGAGGTTCTGCAAACCCTCTGGCACATCAGGAAGGGGAAAGCAGTTTTCTGCAGGCACCGTTTTCAGTGCAGGTGGGGATCCGCTGACTTCAACTGGGGACCTTGTCGGACGGTGGAAGGAATACTTTGAGGATCTTCTCAAGCCTGCAAGGCCTTCCCTTACGGAAGCAGAGGTTCAGGGCTCTAGGGTAGAGCTGTTCATCACTCAAGCTGAGGTCACTGTGATAGTCAAAGAGCTCCTTTTTGGAGGAGGTGTTCAACCACGTCCCCCGTGCCGTCCTCTAGAGGATGTTCTGGGAGTACGGGGTCTGAGGAGCCTTACTGGGAGCTGTCTGGTCTCTCTATGACCGAAGAAGGAGCTTAGTTCGCAGAGCCGGCAGTAAGTCAGACCTGTATGATGGACTCCGGCAGGGCTGCCATTTATCACCGGTTCTGTTCAAAGTCTTTAGGGACAGAATTTGAAGGTGCAATCAAGGTCCGGAGGGGGTCTGGTTTGGGGACCACAGGATTTCATCTCTGCTCTTTGCAGATGATGTTGTTCTGTTGGGTTCATGGAGCCAGGACCTCCAGCATGTATTGGAGCGGTTTGCAGCAGAGTGTGAAGCGGCTGGGATGAGGGTCAGCACCGCTAAGTCTGAGGCCATGGTTCTCAACCGGAGAAAGGCGGTTTGTCCTCTCTCGGTGGGTGGAGTGCTCCTTACCCATGGGGAGGAGTTTAAGTATCTTGGGGTCTTGTTCACAAGAGAGGGAAGACCGGAGCAGCGTCCGCTGTTATGCAATCATTTCATCACTCCATTGTGGTGAAGAGAGTCAAGAGAGGTGAGCTAGAAAGTGAAGCTGTCAGTTTACTGGTTGATCTTTGTTCTCACCTATGGTCATGAGCTCTGGGTCATGACCGAAAAAATGAGATCCCGACTACAAGGAGCTGAAATGAGTTTCCTCTGAAAGGGTGTCTGGGTGCTCCCTTAGAGATAGGTTGAGAAGCTCGGTCACCCGGAGAGAGCTTGGAGTAGAGCTGCTTCTCCATATTAAGAGGACCCAGTTGAGGTAACTCGGGGATCTTGTCTGGATGTCTCCATGGAGAGGTGCTCCAGGCATGTCCCACGGAATGGAAGCCCCGGGAAAGGGAATCCTAGCTGGAACCTTTCTGTGTGGAGTTTGCATGTTCTCCACATACATGTGTGAGTTTTCTCCGGGCACTCCGGCTTCCTCCCACCATCCAAAAACACGCTTCATGGGATAATTGGTTACTCTGAAAAGTGTCCCTAGGTGTGAGTGTTTGTGTGGGAGTGATTGTGTGCACTGCAAGGGATTGGTGATCTGTCCAGGGTGTACCCTGCCTCCACCCAACACTAGCCAGGATAGGCTGACAACCCTGTTAACCCCAAAAGGAATATATAGTGGGTTTAGAAAATGTATAGTCAATTAGAGTGTAATTTGTGAGGATTTCCTATGGGCAATAATACAACATGTGTAGCCCCAATGAATGTGGCATCAGTGAAGAGCCAGTACTCACACCTTATTAACGACCAGATTTACTCAACATGTCACTCAGCCACTTTGTATGAATTCAAGAGTAATTGCATTTTCTTTTGCCTGTTTAATTCCTTCTAATTATGTTTTGTATGGAGTTGTACTTTTCACCATGTCATTGATGTGACATCTGTAAAATCTGATCAGATTTAAACCTTGTCATTATTCCAGGGAAAAACTGAAACTTTCAAAAACATAAAAGCCCTCTGATGAATTAAACTGCATTGACTTCATTTATACGTTTTTCCTAAAAAACGAACATGCTGCTTGTCTAAGAACAGACCCAATGGTCATTCCATGGATGTGCAAAACTCCACTTCCTTTGTTTTGGCAGTTGATAATGTTGCACTTGTTTTGTCTGAGTAACCATTTATCCATCTTTTCCACTCATCCGGGACCAGGTTGTGGGGGCAGCAGTCTGAGCAAAGATGTCCAGACTTCTCTCTCCAGCTCCTATGGGAGGACCCAGAGGCGTTCTCAGGCCAGTCTAGAGACGTAGTCCTTCCCAGGGGCCTCCACCTAGTGGGACATGCCCGGAACACCTCTTCAGGGAGACGTCCAGGAGGCACGATGCCCGAGCCACCTCAGGGTGACCGAGCTTCTCATCCTACCTTTAAGGGAGTAACCAACAGTATTAATGTCCAAAACAGAAAATATACCAGAGATGGAAAACTGTGGGAAGCTCTCTTGCAGTGCAAACATAGTTCTTGTTGCTGCTGCTCTACAGTAAGAGGTCCACCTTCAAAAACAAAAGAATCGATAACATCCACCATCTTTTCTCCAAATGACCACAACCAAGGACAGCCAGTCAGGATCTCAGGCACAGTAAAGTGACTATTAAGTGAAATAATTGGATTTGCTTCCTAAGCCGTTGCCACCAAGGAACTGACAATAAGGGAGAGTAATGGAGAATCTCTGTATCTCTCTCCCACAGTGGGATTAAAAGGAGGAGAAATTAATTGAATTCAAATTATATGTGTGTTAATTTTGGTCTTAGAAAGTCTGCAACCCTGAATACAAAACTCATCTGTGAGTACTTCACAATGAAGATTGAATTGCTTTAAATGATAATCTGCCAAGCCTAATATGGATCTAGTGATAGAAGTAGGGTTCCCTATTGATAGAATGAGTGGAGAGAGTGTCTGAAATGTCAATCTGATCGTCAGTATGATTATCTCGTTAAAGCAAAGCTCCTTGGGATAGTCTTGGGTAAGTGAGCAGCAGGGCCTGCATAATGCTGAGAGAGATTAGTGCAGAAATTGAAACCAAAGACAGTCCAGTGTGTTATGTGTGTGTGTGTGACTTGTAGGGGAGGGAAACTGACAGGGTATATTAGCTGCATGGTGTCACAGTAGGTAGAGCTTCATCAAGTTACAGATTATTTTCAGTCTATGCATACTAAAGCGTCGGAAAGGGCTGGATCACCTTCAGAATAACATTTGTTGAGCTTTGAAGAGTTCTGTGTTTTGCAGGATTCTTCCTTAAACAAAATGCGTGTTTACTTTTGAGTGAAGGTGCAGCATAAACCTGCCATTATTAGAGGACAAAGCTGCAGAAGAAAACAAAAACACTTTATGCCTTCCTAAATATTTCACTGCTTTCCAGTCTGACCACATAAACTATTCACAGGTTAACACAGAGAAGTCTAGATGCAGCAGGATGAAAACTTTAGGTTATGATGTCCTTGAGGATGCTGGGAATGGATCAGAGGAGGACGACTGCTGGCATTGATATTTAGCAGTGAGGGACTGATTGTAAACATTCAGAGGGTTTGTACTGATGAAACTGTCAGTGTTCATTTTAAAGTGAAGCCATCTTCTCTAAAGGGAACTGACAGAGAAAATTGATGTTTTTTTATGAACTTTTGAGAGCCTTCAAACCTTAACACCAGAATCATTTCTACATTACCTGAAAGGATTAATATGAACTCCTTCTCTTTCAGGCTGACCAATCAGATGCTTCAATAAAAGTACCTGGTGTCACGTCGAACAATTGAAACATTTGATTGACAGATTTCATGCTGCCTCCTTTCCAGCGTTTGTACCACTGCTTACAGCGTCTGTTTAGCGACTGAGAGTGGGAGGCCGTGCTTATACGTGATTAAGCAGTGCTCTGGCAGCGGAGTGGCTGTGAAATGGACTCCAGTGTCTGTATCACTGGTATTCCGCAAACATGCATAAAGTTAGCGCTTCTAAGCTCGTGTGACAGATTTTCCTAATTTTTTACCCGCGATATGGCAGTGAAAGCCAGTGGGACCGGGGCTTTACAGACAGCTGACACAATGGCTTAACCACCTTTAAATATCGACCAATCAGAAAGGACCCTGGATGTAAGGGGAGGTCAGTTGCCCCAAACCAGACTGTTGATTAACAAAGTGTTTTTACAGATACAGGCGACAAAAAATGTGGGTCTGGTAAACCAAGTCAAAATGTTAAGATAAAATGTCTAAAATAAAATGTGAAACCATTTACTACCTAAAAGATGCTTTCCCTCACAAAAGGGGGACGATTTTAATCAATTGTTTTCTTCTTTTAACTGTAATCACAGCCTTTCTAAGAAAACAATTAGGATTTAAAATATTTAATGGATAAGTCAATGATAAGTGTGTTTGCTCTTAGATTGCTCTTTGATTGTGCCAGGCCCGTCCCTAGGCCTCATGGCGCCCAAGGCGAAAAAACACGCAGCCGCCTAGGTCGCCTATGCCCAGGGTTGTGCTCACAGATGGAGGCAAGCGAACCAGAATAAATAAACTTTATTATAATATTCAATTCATGCAATGGAACGAAAGCAAAAAATCTAATTTAACTTTACTGCAAACATGTGGGGCATCTTTGAAAAAGCATGCAAAATTGGGTATTTACTATCCTAAGATGAGATATCTTATCGCTAACTAGTTAAGGCTCGTAAAGCAAACTGGGTTATTAATCGTTTCCTCGGAGCAGCCAGTCAGTTCAGTAAAGTTGGAAAACAACACGTGTCAGATGTAGGAGGCCTCACACTCGGGGCACCATGTCTGCGTGGGGAGAAGCAGTAGGTGAAGATTTGGTTACCACAGAAACAGTCATATCACAGTTGCTGCATGATTTAGCAGTTATTCCTGTCCGAAAGTGTGAACAGAGCACTCATACTTTGGATTTAGAGAGTTTTCTTTGCCAGGAGCAGGATTAATAGAAAAGGGGAGAAAAGGTCAAAATATTCTTAAATTTCAAAGACAGTGGAAGTATGTACACTGAAAAAAAGGAATTGATTTTTAAGGCTTTTCACTGTTAATCAGATCAATTTGAATCAGATTACCCCGTAGTATCAGATAGATCAGACAGACAGGCAACAATTCATGTTAAACCTTGGAAATCCGCAAAGTGACAGAACATTTCTGCCCTTTATTCATGCTTTTACTTTGAAGTCTGGGAGATTTTCCTCCTTTTCCCCACTTTGGTTAACTTGATATTTTCGTGCCGATATGTTAATGTCTATGGCACCATGCTACACTCAGCTCTGACTGTGCAGGAAGGCCAAGCTTGTTTGCTGTGTTGCTTGTCGTGTGTGTGGTTCAGCTTTGGTTACCCTCTCCTTGAATGATTACCGGGCTGATGGCACGTCTTGTCTAAAAGGCCCTTAAAGCTGCAATCTGCTTGAATCTGGAATCCGTTGGGTGCAAATCCGTTTTGTCTGCTGGATGGGTGCAGCTCCGTGGGGGCTTGCCCGTCAACCTCCACCCCAGCAGTTAGTCACAGTCTCTCTGACAGGATAAATGGCAGCTCCAAAGTGTAACAAGCTCAAAAAAAGCTGAACTTTACTGTGACCATGGCAACCATGTTTGAGAGCGCTCAGCAGGGTTGGCTGTCAGAATGTGGACTGGAAAAGGACAGGGGTAGAAGGAAAAGTGGCAGCGTAATGCAGCTGAGGACTTTCATTCCACAGTCAGAGTGCACAGAGGCTGTTCATGACCCACATTTCACCCCCAGTTGAAGTATTCCCTGCTGCATAATTATGGCTTCTGTTTTAAATCCATGTGTTGCCACTGATGACACAAATCACCAATCTAAAAAGTTACTATAAACGACTTTGCTGCTCATTTGCAAACTAAAATAGTATCACTTCCTTTCAGTGCGTATTAATATAAATTCATGTCACATTGTTAGCTTTCATTTGCCATTTAACTCTGACTTCAGCTCAGTCTTGGTGCACGTCTGAGGTCACAAGTGCAAAAGAGCAGAAGTTCATATCAATCAGTGCAACCAAGTGTGTATAGAAAAGGCCTTATGCAAGAAAGCGTTTGATGTCTGCAAGCGCTCTGAGAATGCTGCAATATTCCTGACACACATTGTGGGAGAGTGTCGCCTGGAAGCAGCACTGTGAAATTGACATTAATGAGAACTCTAGGAGGAAAACAGGACTTCTCAACTTTTGTGACTCCTTCTTTTAGAGTCAAACTCCAGACATTCAGTGTTGACTCCTGGAAATATTTCTTAAGTTTGAACCAGGAATTGGTCTTTTCCTGACACACACGTTGGCTGATAGATTGATAGTTTGTGATCCGTCTCATCTGGACATCATAACAGGAGTAGAAAAGAGAAATTTAAAAATATCTATCATGTCCTTTTTGTAAAATAAATATTTGATTATACTGGGACTTAGTATTGGGCCAGTATTTTCTAGAATCCTCTTAACATCTTCACAAGATTAAGTAAGATTATAGTGGGTAGTTCTGCTTAGTACTGCTGATAATCAGCCCTTGAAAGGTCTGCACAAAGTTAAAGTTGCTATTTAAAGCCTTGTGCACCCGTCTGGGGGGTTAACCCATCTGGGTCCTGTGGGTTTTAGGGTCGTTCAGGCCACGGAGGGATGTAGAGAGGAGTGCAGGTGTGTTCCCTCAAGAATCTGGAAGGGACTGAAAGTGTCGTGTCAGCCATGCAACACTTACAACAGAAGTTTTCAATTCTTTGCTTTTACAGCCACCTAAAGAGACGTCATGACAAAGGAAAGTACCATTGTTATGCGTGTGATAAATGAACCGTGGAGTATTTGGATGGATGATGTAAGTTGCTCACATTTATGGTTTACGGGTGACGCTGTCGTATGATGACCTTACGCCACATTCTAGACATCAGTAAAGTGCGAGTATGGACTGCTTACTAGGGTTGGGTACCAATTGGGTTTTATTTGGTGCTGAAGCTGTTCTTTGGTTTCGGTTCCTATTCGGTGCCAATTTCGGCACTTAAGTAATGAAAAATAATGCCTAAATCTTCCAAAATCTACTGGATGAGAGCCACTTCCGCCGTGTTTCTGTGTCTCTGTGACTTGAGTTTGAAGGCTGTCCCGCATTAAACAGGGGGGGGTTATTATCGTCTCAACAAAAATAAGTAAAACATCGCAGTTCAGGAGACCCGAGCAGACTGCCCCGCTCCTCCCAGCGGCTGTCTGTCTGTGGGCGTGTTGAGCCGAGAACCGCCGCACAACGACAGGACAAAATGCTTGTATTAGATTCGTATTCTACCTGCTGATTGGGTCACTGAAAACATCACATCCCCAAAGCTGAGTTCCTGATTGGCTGATGTGACGCGGCGACCTGTCAACCTTCAGTGACCTGCTGTGAAATGCAGCCAGACATTCGAGCACTGCGCAGCAGCAACTTCTTTCAGTTTTGGTAGAACCACGTAAATCATAACGGTTCCTACTTTGAACCGAATTTCAGTGCCAGACCTTCCCTACTGCTTACTGAACGTGCCTAAATGCTGCTGCAACAGGGTGAACGTGATACATAAGTGCCTGTAGAATGCCCACACAAACTACACTCTGCCTAATTTAGTCATTTTTTACCGTCGGGCTGCACATTAGGAGCGTGCTCTTGTCACGTGAAAGGCACGAACAGCTCCTTACGCAGTATGCAGGGTTGGAAAGATTAATCCCCACAAAGTGCCTGTGTCTCATCCACTTCATCCTTACATGTAGAAATGTGGAGGAACATTTTTGCTCCATGAGCTCCCCTGAGCACTCTACAATCTTAAACCTTCATCCAGGTTCAGGTTGTTCATTTGTCGCCCTCAGACAGTCCTCTCCGCCCGTTAGGGCTGTTGTAACAAAGGCATCAGGTTTTTCAGGGTTAAGAGAAGAGATCCAGATGTCATCAATGGTCTTAGAGAAGCAGTTGCTGCAATGCTTCCTATTGGAAGATGTTATATAAAAGCCCTTCTAAAGGAACAAGTGGTCAAAACAGTTCAACGAAACATTCTGATTACAAAACAGCAGTTCATCTCTGGAGAAAAACAACAAACATGCAGGAGCTTCATCTCCACAGGCCTCAGATGGTATTCTACATGTTCATGATGCCTCGGGTCGAAAGAGAATGGAGACAAATGGAAGAGTTATAAAAGATCACCTGTTTTTGTTTAAACAGACAATAGAAAAAGCTAAAACAGCATGTGCAGCTCCACTGATGGAGAAACTCATTCTAAGTGTGAGGCTCATGAAAGACGGCGGTTTTCCACCCTTTGCTTTTCCTTCCACCTGTGTTTGTAAGTGAAGAGCTAAAAACCCTCACTAAGAAAATTCTGAGGCTGCAGCAGCATCTATAACAGGCTCCACAACCCGCTCCTGCGCTCTCCGTTTCCAATTTGTCACAAGAAAATCCAAAATAGAGCTTTTGAAAATGAAATCAACAGACTTCCAAAAACAGCAAGAATGTGTTTCTAGACTCACAAGCAATAAATCACACAACGTTTTGCCAACACTATCATTACCACGAAGAAGAGAAAGAAAACAAAAGCCTTTGTGGAATGAAAGATCAAAAGGTGCAGCCTGGGTAAACATGGAAAAATCAAAGCGTTCATCGGATACATTTTGGGGAAAGCGGGGGGGAAAGTCAGATCAAATCAATCAGACAGGAACCAGAATCGGCACACTGACCGGCTTTGACCGGAGAGCAGCCGATCAACGCCCCATTTTCTGATGGTACACTTTTCTTTTCCTTCTGCGTGCATGTATGCGTGCATGTATGCGCGCATGTATGCGTGCATGTATGCGCACATGTATGCGCGCATGTGACATTTAGTCCTTTGTAAATGATACATCAGACACAGACGAAGGAACACTAAAACGAACTTGTGAGCATAAAGAACCAACAATTAAATACTGAGTCCAAACTGACTGTGTGGTTCAGACCAAAGCAGAACTCTTTCAAAAGAAAGTGACGAGCCGCACATCGAGCCATTTTCCTGCGTTTTTAGAGACTTTAGTGATTCTAACAGGAAGTCATACTGGCTGGTCTCCACTGTCCACAGCTCACTCTGAGCAGAAACACTATGGCCAGAAGGATCCTCACCTCCCACCTTTAACCAGAGCAACTAGGTCAGGATAGCATTTGCAGTGTTTGCTTCAGGCTGGATCAGACTATACTGCATGATGTGAGTATTGGTTGAACCCAGTTTGAGTATGGTACTGTATGTTTAAGGACAAAAGCTTTCATGCAAAATCCTCAGACAAATATGCCACAGTGAGTTTAAAGGGTCACCAAACAGGGAAGTTGGAGGCTGACTCCGCCCACAGCCAAAATGGGAACATCCAATCAGAGGGTGGAGCTGGGGAACAGGACTGCTATCATTACTGGAGCTGCAGATCATGACGAGAAACTTCTGAAACTTAGATGGCTTGACCAATCGCGAGATTCACCTGTATTCAACCTGTAGGGGGCAGCACTCAGACGTTTTTGACTACACACTCAAGAATTAAACAAGCTTGTTTTAATTTGTCAAACATTTGGAAATGACCAACAGACAGCACTTTTAAAGCCGCATTCATGGAAGTCAATAGATTAAAAAAAAAAGTTGATTTAGGGTTTGGTTACACTTTAAAATTGAAATGACATAGGAAAGACAAAGATGGCTTCCTCTTGGTTTTAGGTGCAGAGATCTCTCGTTTGGTTGTAGCTTTCAATGGGGAAAAAGTTTGGTCTCTGCCCCACAACTATTTCATCACCAATAAAATAAAAGACATTTCTTTTTAAATTATTCATAAATTTTACCCCATGAAACACTTTTTTTTGTTTGTTTGTTTGTTTTTGTTTTTATTATTTTTTACCAAATTTAAAAATGTCTAAAGTGCTCATTTTGCCAATCCTCATCTGTGCCTCATCTCTTTTGGTATTGTACTTTCACTCAAGCATTTTGGAAAGATTTGACTTGTTTTATAACAATCCATTTATGTAAAGACTATAAATTATTCTACACGTGTATTGTTTTGGGATATTTTATTAAAGAGAAATTTGATGCAGAGAAAATTTACAAAGTAAACTTACCTATAACTATAGCTAAATATTGAATTCACAAGTGTAAATGTGCTAACAAAAAATAGTGTTTTATGTTTTTCAGAAGGAAAGGAATCTATATATAAATGGTATTGAATCCTGCACCAACAAAAAAAACTGTCAGAACAGTTAAAGCATGGTCACATTGGAAACTTTAGCAGAACCCTTTAACTTTATTGTTGTTATTATTTTTTTACCTGACTTACTTTGCAGTTATTTATTTTATTTTTTGTTCATTTTTCTGGCAAATGTGAAAATGTTGCTATTGGCACGTATTGTGGAGTGTGAATGTTTCTACATGTGCAATATTTGTCAATAAAGTATTAAAATAAAAAAGAATTCCTCACATTAACACAACTCACCTTTCACAGCTTTGCTATTTTTAATAATATTTTAGTTTGATTTTGCACTTTTTGATTTTATTAATATTATTATTATTTTTACAGTGGACTTTGTTCTGCTTCCTGATTGGCTGTAGACCATTGTCACTCAAGTCCTCTGTGTACTGTTATCCTGTACAGAATGCTGTCAGTTTGACACATTTCCATAAATCTTCAACTGGAGCAGATTTCTGTTTTCATTTTATACTCCATGCATCCATTTTCTTAACCCGCTGTATCCCTTTCGGGGTCACAAGGCTGCCAGAGCCTAATCAGGCAACTGTTGGGTGAAACAACAGCCTGGACAATCACACACATACACATTCACAGTCACACCCAGGGATAATTTAGAGTAATTAATCAACCAATAAACCGTGTTTTTGGACTGTGAGAGGAAGCTGGAGTACCCAGAGAAAACCCACACATGCACGGGGACAAAATGCAAACTAGAAAGAACTCCGCTGGGATTTGAAGCAGCAGCTTCTCACTAACCACTGATAGACTTTAAAAAAGACAGAAGTGTAAAAAATGTTCATGTCTGTCTGAGAAAAGTGAATAAAGTGTGTAATGAAGAGAAGTGCCCCCTTAAAACGTCTATGATTATAGTTCAAATATTATTCTCAAGTATTTTAAGATATTAGATTATCATAACAATTTTATGAAATGCATAGTAAAAAATAGAGATCTTGTAAAAAAAATACATATACAACAAAATATTGTAAAAAAAAAAAAATCAAATCAACTTTTTTTATGAAGAGCTTTAACACAGCCAAACTGCAGCAAAGTGCTGTACATTAAAACACCAAGAACACTAATAGATAAAATATAAGCATAAAACAACTTAAAACCGAGACAGTAAAAACGGAGCAGAGCTTCATGGAACGTCAAAGCTTGGTTGTAAAAATGAGTTTTAAACTCAGTTTTAAAAATGGACGACACATTACGGATGTTAACAAGGAACCTCTGTAATTATGCCATGTCATTGTGGGGAGCCATAAGCAAAAATAAAAATAAAATAAAATAAATACTCATAGAAATTTGCTCTGTGATTTTAAACAGTCCATCTCTACCTAAAACATTTCCACAAAAATACAAAACAGACCATAAAATATTTAACCACGGCAATCGTGAATGTTTTCAAACTGTGACTGCTCTAAATTAAGACAAAAACAATGTTTGCTAGATTCTTGGGTAGAAAAATCTCCACTGTCTTCACCTCAGGAAATCCAATGATGAGACTTCGCAGCAGGTCAAATGTTGATTGAAATACTGTGCAGCAACGCAAATTGGTGTTAGATGTTAAATGCTTTTGGAGCCTGAAGCTGTTTAAAGTCTATAACACAAGGGGTTGCTGGAGGAAATGATGGCAGATTCTCCAGTGAGTCAGGGAATCTTTTTTCTGCAACAAGTGCCTCTGAGGAGAAAACTGAACGACGGTTCTGATTCTGAGCAGATTCAAACTGAGCATGTGCAGTGAAGAGAATGTGGCAGAAATCAGGGACCACTTAGAATGTGATCCGGTGGTAAACATGATGATCAGCACAGTAAAAACTAAAAAAAAAAAATGGAAACAAATAAATGCAGGAAAAATAAAATCATCTTTGTATGCTGGAACAAAATAGTAAAAATGTAGTCTAGGTTCCGTCAATCGTGTGTTTTGTCAGGTTTGGTGTAATCTAAAACATTTGTTCTGGAGTTTTCCAGCCTGAAGAGACACTTCAGTGGAAACAGCTCTCCCAAACACACACGGAGCTTGAAGAAAGTTTGAAATGTTATGACACAAAGGTGAGGAGAGGATTAAAATTTTCCCTGAACACCTTTATAAAAACATATGTACCTGTGTCCTGAACACCTTAAGTTCATCCTTTTGTGTTGTCTTTTGAAGCCTCCTTCAGGTTTCTTAGTGTTTTTGACTCTACTTCGCAGGTTTGCGCCTGTGATTTGGGATTTTGAAGCAGGCAGACTGCAGCTGCACGCCGCTCCACTCAGTTCCTCTGAGTCAGCCGATCCCTTCTGGATGCAGAAAATAGAAAATTCCATCGGCGTCTAATTGTAGCAGCTCAAAACTCGTGCCACCAGGATGTGGGCTGAGAATCAGCGGCGCTCTCCAAAGCCTACTCAGGCCCGACTGATTAAAAAGTAATTACTATGTGACTACAATATTTTCACAGTGCTCCAGAAAGAAAACAAACTTGGATCAAATTTTGTTTTAAACGCCACCATTTACAAAAGTCATGCATTTTTCATGTCGGAACATGCTGCTGCTTTTGTCCTTTTTCTGAAAACAGAAGGATGTGGTGCATTCTGAAATTGAAAACGTTTTTTTTAGGTGCTTGTGTGATGTCCTTTGAATATTTAAGTTCTGAACGAGGCTGTTCAGATGTTTCTGGGCATGTGCGGTAGTTTTATTTGAAACACAGCAGCTGCATTTGATGATGACTAAAAGCTGCTGCAGCAATAAATCAAGAAATATGAGTGATTTTTATTTTGTAGCACATTTAAAAATGAAAGTAACTTGATCCAGGTCAGTCTGCCATGTTGTTACATGAACAGGGCAGATTTCAATCATTTTCCACTATCTATATTCAAATATTCACAATGTTTTACACTTGAATGCAACTATTTCTATATCAAACCTTTACAGAAACTACTTGGTCCCAGACTCACATCAATCGTCCAGCGTGTTTGGGGTGAGTGTGTCAGTGACTGCACTGAGGTTTGTGGTCATGAGTCAGATTCACAAATACAGTACTCTGTAAACTAGATGCTGTACATTTTATAATAACCAGCTGGATGCCAGTAATTATTGTGAAGCATTTCACAGCTTCAAAACTGTAAAATTAAATGCAGTTGAATTACTGCCTCAGTTGTTTAGAGTGAAGGACATTTTCACCTCTTTGCAAGCACTCTTCCAGTTTTTAGCCAATGCCATGAGTGAGTTCTTAGATCAATGCAACACCAGACAGAGACATACAATCCTTGATTCAACAGTTTCAAGTAACCTGAATGAAGTGAACACATGTACAGAGAGAATATACAAAACTGGACACACAAAGGTTCCCACTGGGGCTTGAACCGAAGACCTCATGCTATGAAGCAATAGGGCTAACCACTGCACCACCATGTCAACACAGTTTCAATGTTGGTGACATTTTGTTTTAATGGATTTTCGTTTTGTGAACACAATGATTGTGCCAACTACTTATTGTGTTTCATATCTCATATTAGCCTTCTCTCCATTGTTCAGCAGGTTCATGTTGGTCCACAGAAGAGTATAAACTGTACAACAGTTCAATGTCCTTCCAAAAAAGCACCAAGGAGGGGGTTACAGGAACGTCTACTCAGGGGAGATAGATATTGTTCACTGTTTTGTGCAGTTTCAGCATGACTGAAATTATTATAAACATTTTTTCTCTGACATCACTGTATTTTGAGTATTTAACAGAGAGGGCTGTTAAGAGGACCGCTCCCCACACTTGACCCCTCCCCTGGGGACAGCGGCCTGCAGTCACAGCTGTGCTGGGCAGCTATTTGGTGGTTTAACCCCCTAATCCAACCCCGTTATGCATAGTGTCCAGCAGAGATTCAGTCAATCCCATTTTTAGTCTTGGACATGGCCTGACCATGGATTTGAACCCTTGACCTACAATTCTTAGGGCAGACACTCTACCCCTAGGCCACTGTATTGGAAATCTCATTTTTTATCACACTGTTTGGTAAAGTTTTTTGTTCCGCATTCGTTTTTTACTTAATGATGCAAAAACTTAAATCCTATAATAATCACCTTGTCCTCTCTGACCACTCCACTGATAACGTATGTAATAGGACACATCATATCATCGTTCTCGCCAAAGCACACCCATACTCTATCAGTTAGCACATTTTGTTGATTTTTATTTTCATTCCATCGATGAAGGAACACTTTTGATTGTTAATGTTAAGTAGACCTTTAATAGTAATTATCATTTCAGTTTAAAGGGTCACCAAACAGGGCAGCTGGAGGCCGACTCCATTCTCAGCGGGGCTGGCAGAGGCGGACTGAGCGGTGGAGGTGTGGCTTTTAGGTTAACTTTATGTACGCTGGGTCTTCAATATGGAGAGTGGTGCCGGCAAAGTGACAAAGTTTCTCCACAGAACTTTCTAAAGTTTTGAATTCTTGCTCTCCCGAGGCCAGCGCTCATGGTCCAGAACTTTATTGTTTCAAACTGCTGGCTAAAGACGCTGCTTTAGCTTTTTCAAGGTCATGTTTGTAATATCAGTTAATATTTCCCAGAGATTTTCAGTGACGTGTTTCATTTGTGACGAATGGTTAAGCAGAACAAACACTCACACAATGAACATTTTGTTCATTTTTTCTCTTTTAAACAAATGAAGTTAAACCATAACTTTCTCTACTCCAATTTAATATATCATAAGAAGAGGTCAATTAAAACACGGCCCCCACCTGGACATCGGAGGCTCCGGGGGAAATGTCCTTCATTTGGATTTGATGAACGCTGTTCCCTGCTCTGCTCGTTTCACTCAGAAGGTTAATTATTTTCTGCTATATTATCAGCATAAATTAAAGTCCCCCAAATTTCATTTTGTTCACACAAAGGAGAGCTTTAAGTCAGGGGTTAACTCTAACCAGTTGAGTCTAAACTGAAGCCGAGAAGATGCCAGTCCTTTAGTCTGAGATCCAAATCTTCCAGAGCCGCTCTCTTCACGCCTTTCAGATATGTGGGCCGGCTTTTCTGAAGGTGAAAAGGAGCAGATAATGTTTATGGTGCAGATAATTAGCTGGGCTGTTAGGCATGTTGCAGAGCACCAGCTGCATCAAAGCCCGCTTTACTGACTGCTGAGGAGCACAAACGCCTGCAGCCGAAAGCTGTGATGGAAGAGAAGATGAAAAGGAGCAGAAATCGATACTGTACTACCTCACTTTGACTGCCCCCTCTCTGCAGCTCCAGGTGCACGCCCTGTTGTGCAGCACAGTGGGCCTTAGGTGGACAAGACTCTTAACAGGACATGAAGCAGCAGATAAAACCATTTGTTAAATTTAGCATTTAGCCGGAAACTATTACCATGCCAAAGAAAGAATGAAAAGGTGGAAAAAAACCTTCTGGCTGCTGACATCATCTGTGAATGAGCTTGTCACAGCATTCCAGTCATAAAGTGAATTATGAAGTGAAGGAAATGAATGGATCATTACTACTGAACTACAAATATCCTGTTCATTCAGTAGATACTGCTTAGGCTGCTTGCTCACATATTGCTGCTGTTTGTGTTAAAGCCTGATGGCTAATAACTATTTGGCTCAAATGTTTCAGGAATCTATTTTCTCTTGGAGCTGTTTGGCTGCTGAACAGATTTTGATGCACAACTCTGTCTGCTGGATACTGTCGTATTCAGCAGACAGAGTTGGAGGAGCAAATGAGGAAGAAATGCAGCTACAAACGTCACCGACGGACTAACAGAACTCTCTAAGCTTTTGTTCCTCAGAGAATATCAGCAGATTCTGACACTTTTTTGGATTGTAACCTTGAGTTCTAGAGGTTTCCCTGTAAGTTCTGGTTCTGAAGTGATGCTGGTCATGGACCCTGGATTTTGTTTTTCTGTAGCTGCAACAGTCAGGACAGTTTGGAGAGTTCTCCCTGAACTGTACATAGCTGACTGTGTACTGTTTTTGGCCTCACTAAATAGTTTGTCTGTTCTTTGTTTTACAAAATAAACACAAAAAACTTAGTTTTCTAAATCTCTCCGGGCTGCTGGGCAGCTAACCGCCGGCGGGAAAGCAGAGCGGGCTCCACTGTCCAGGGACCTGCAGCCTGGACAGTGGAGCCCACTTGAACTGCCGGGCGTCTGGACAGCAGCGATCTCTACCAGCTCTGATGGAGTCTGGAGAGAGGAGCTCACTAGCTTAATAAGCTATCCACCGGGCGGCTGGCTAGCACAGCCGTCCATCCAGCTCAATGAGCTCAGTGAGGGGCGGATGATCTATCCAGGGTGTTTCCGGGAACCTAGTGGCCCCCGCGGGTTGAGAAAATGGATGGAAGTTCATAATGAAAATCCTCTCATTGAGCGGCCATCTTGAATGTTTATTTCTACTCTTTGATCTAGTCACTGAAAACGTCACAAGCCCCAAGTTCCTGATTGGTTGACGCGCTGCATCAAGCTCGTTGCTGTAATCGTGCCGCGGCAGGTTGCGTCTTTACATTGACTTAACATTGAAACTTGACGCTTCCACTGAGTTCGGTGTGAATGCACCGTTATTGATCTTCAGTTATCCAGCTTTAGTCAAAGTTCAACTCCAGAAATGTAACATTTAGCAACTAATCAGTCATGTTCTCCTCTTCAGACTTCAGCGTTGTTTCTAACTCACCATGTTTACTGCAGAGGTTGGATTCTCATCCGTGTTTCAGCTCCTGTCAGAACAAACATGTTTGTCCTCATGAGAAAAACACAGTCAGAAATTTCCATTTGCTTCCAGGTATGAGGCAAAAAATTAACATAAAATAAAATGACATGTTTCTGTAATTTAAAAACCTTTCGCTTTTGTTCCATGAATTTAAAGCCCATTAGCATCTGGAGTGTGTGTTTATTAATTATAGTGCTAGTCTCAGTTCACTCCTTACCTGGTATTTTTTATATTTGATGATCCGGTCCAACCTGCAATCAGATGATGAATAGGCAATCTGTGTACAATGTTATAAGCAAGCGATTACTTTTCCTTGAAAGCCAGCAGAAGTATTCCTTTTTTAATTTGATTTATTGCTCTTCCCTCTCAGCATATGTGCGCGCTGAAACAATCCATGCACGTTTTTCCATGACCACCCTTTTGTAGAGAAAACTCCCTCTTTTACAGCTGAGGGGACTGAGGTCGACTCGTGAAGTCCCATGTGGTCGTCAAACAGTGTCAATCCTTTTGGAGGTATTCTAAATACTTTGACATGCAGCTGCACAGAAACTCCATGTTGCATGCAGACTACAGCAGCAGCAGGACTGCTCCTGCTCTTTCTTCCATCCAGGCAGAAGTGCAGTGGCAGCAGTTTCTTCTGCAGGCTCTTTCATTATTGGGCAAACATCTTCCTCAACACGTCCGTTGTCATGCCCAGCTCAGCTGTTACTTGTCAGAGCGGTATTCTCCAGGGATGCACACAGAACAGCAGCCTGTCAGTCCTGAAAACAGCAGAACTGACCGCTGGAAAATAAGAGATTTCTCTGGTTTTCTCCCAGACTCCAGCTGGCATTCAGAAAGCTCCCATGGAGTTCCAACAAGCCAAATTTAAATATTTAATGAGGCCTTCCCTGACTTCTGATGTACAGACCTTTATGCAAATCAAGTAGAGGATCCAGCAGGGACCCCATTCCTTTATTCTCTGCTGTGGACGGGCTTTTTTTCTCTTCTGTGTCTTTTTAATAAGTCAGAAAATGAACTCTTCACACTCCCTTTGAGCCTCCCCTCTCCCCTGAACGGAGTGAGGAGTCAAACTCCCCAGCCTCAGCCGCTTCTCCTTCTCTCAGAGTATGACTTGCATGGATGTGTGGTCTGTGTGCCCAGAGGAACCCAGAAACACTCAGATGTACCTTCTGTTACTTGATCTGGCACAAGCAATACGGCCATTTTATCACCAGCGTGTATTATTTTACATGTCTTTGCATCGTAAACATTAAAACTAAAAAGAAATGACAAAGTAAGGTGCTTCTACTAGTCCAGGGAATTTTTTTCCACTTTATAATTTGCTCGATGCATTTATCTTTCAGACTCTTTTCTGTGGCGGTGTTCGATAATCTTATTAGTACGACTCTAGTGTTTTAGCATGAATATTTTGTTTATATTCTGCAATAATTCCAGCATGAACCTGAAACTTTCAAAAAACTTAATTACGAGATGTTCATTTCCTCATTTCTTTACTGCAAAATACATAAAAGATTAAAATGAAAATGTGTTTCATGTTTTATAACTGAAGATCAAAAATAGAGACAAAATATAAAAGCATGAATCCAAAACCTTTAATCTTGTCCCATGTAGACTATTAAAAAATATTTTGTAACATAAACATTTTTTTCCTTCACTTGCAACAAAAAAATCTTTTCTTTGAGTGTATTTTAATTTCAATATCTATGAAAAACACAAACAGATGACAGTCTGCTGTCAATAAAAATTGTATTTTATCTTTCAGTTTTCCCCCAGGAATGGAAGTGGCTGCGTTGTCTCCTCTGCTGTAGTTAGAGTTACAGTTAAAACGTGTTAATAACTTTTATCCATATCTTAAAAATCAGAAAATAAAGGCTTTCTTAAGGGCTAACCAAACACTAAATCGCCTTTTTTGGCTGTTGACCTCTATAAATGAGGCTTTAAAAGTGCTGTCTGTTGTTCATTGCCAAATTTTTGACAATTTCAAATAAGTGTGTTTAATTTCTGGTTTAAATCCACCTGTGTGCTGCCCCCTACAGGTTGAAGCGAGGTATTACATTTGAATTTTGTGATTGGTTAACTGTAAATCCCAGAAGTTTGAGGTCATCTTGCTCTGCACCTCCAGTATAAAAGCCCCGCCCATCTTTGATTCTGTAAAGGTCAGGCATTAGCTTTAGCATGGATTGCAGGTGTATTACCTTCAGCTGTCAAAAGTCTACTGGCTTACACAGCTTTCCAGTGAACTTGGAAGTTAGAAAACAGAGGTTTAGTGTAATTGGCATTATATCCAACAAACTCAGTCCTGGTGATGGATTTAATGAACATTTCAGTCTGGATTGTTTGCTTAATACGTTAGCCTTTATTAGCTCTGATGCTAGCAGCATTTCACCACTCTCAGACCTGCAAACCTTCAGCTGCTCCGGCAGCCCCGCTGTCGGGCATTGCAAAAGCAGCATCCTCACCAGCAGCTCAAAACAAGTTCTGGACCATGAGTGCCGGCCTCTGGGGAATGGGGAGGAGAAAAATACTCAACCTCCTCAGCCAAGTTCTGGTGAGAAACTTGTACCACTCTCCATATTGCAGACTCAGCATATGCTATATAAAGCTAACCTAAAACCCACACCTCCGCCGCTCGCCCCGCCCCCTTTTTGGCATTTTTCAAGCCTGGGCTGAGAATGGAGTCAGCCTCCAACTGCCCTGTTTAACATTTATAGACAAGTTGAATTTAAAAGTGATTTAAAAGTTTTATTGAGTTTTACATCCTTTAACTTCATTGTTTCCTACTGAGATCAGAAAAGTCATCTGCCTTAAAAACCCACTCCAATCATCTTTGGATCTACTTTCAAAGCGTTCCCATCCATACCCCCATCTTTTAACCCGTCTTATCACTTTCGGGGTCACAGGGTTGCCAGAGCTTAACCCCACACTGTTGTACGAAGGCGAGGTACACCCTGGACAAGCCGCCAGCATGACGCAGGACACACAACCAATCACACCTAAGGGACAATTTAGACTAATCTGTCAACCTAGAGGCATGTTTTAAGAAAGATGGAGTGCCTGGTGAGAATATGCGAATTCCACACAGAAAGGTCTTAGCTGGGATTTGAACCAGGGCCTTCTCACTCACGCAAGATAGATAACCGCTGCTCCACAGTTCTCCACCATGGTGTTGAACCAGTTTGACTTCATAACGGACTAAGGAGCAGATCTGGAAAGGCACAGTATCTCTAGAAAAAACTCAAACATGACCGAAGGAGATAAAAAAAGATGACAAGCAAAAACATTTTTGTTGACTATGAGGCCAATGAAAGAGCAGGAAACAGCTGTGTTGATGAAACTGAAACCAGATGTGATCATGACAGCGAGCACGGGTCAACAGAGAAATCCCATCCAAACAGAAGAAAACTAACAAAACCTCAGACAAGAGCAAACTAGAAAAGCTGCATTACCTGGCATAATGCTAAGGTGAATGCTTTTTGGTAAGTCTGGTTGCTAAAAATGCTGATGCAATTTGCTCTAATTGCTGAAGGGATTTGCTGAAAATGGAAAAGTTATTTGCAAAATGGCAAGTTTGCTAAAAGACAGGAAGTTTTGTTAAAAGACTGCTGAAGTTGGACTAAATTTCTGAAAATGTTAGCATGTTGCTAAAATATTAGCCAAACTGAAAAGTAGCCTAACAACCTAAGTAACTAACAAATTAGCCAAAATGTTAGCATGTTGCTAAAATATCAGCCAAACTGAAAAGCAGTCTAACAACCTTTGTAGATAACAGATAAGCCAAAAAATACCATCATTGTGCTAAGTTATAAGATAAAATTTGTCTAAAGCACAACAGTAAACAGGGAGGTTGGAACTTTTGGGGCAAACTGTAGATTGTATAATTTGAATTATTTAAAATGATTGTAACAAGCCAAAAATAAAAGTTAGTAACTGAGTCAAGCTTTTTCCATATGTTCCTGCTGATTCAATTTAACAAAAGTGTTGCACCCAAAAAAGAAAATAAGTAAGTAAATTCCTCCTTTTTTTAACTCAGGGCTGAAGTTCCTCAAATGTCTCATGAATCTGGTTTGCACATGGATGGTATTGATACTATGATTACCAAAAATGACAGCCTGCATCCTCAGCCAGCAGGACAGGCATTCTGGGCTTTTTGCATGACTGTGAAGATTTTTAATCAACCAGGGGAGCAGGAACAAATAAGCCTGGATGGATGGATGAGCAGATGTATCCATCCAGCTGTGAAATGGGTCAGGGCTCAGCGCCTTTAATAAAGTGAACCTGGTTACAAAAGACACAACTTTCTAGGTGGTAGAAAATATGTTAGCAGACATAAAACATAGAGTCCTCTAAATCTCATTTTGTATTTTTCTCTTTTGGTCCTGAGCACATAATTTCAACACAGATGATTCTGAATGAGCTCCCAGCTTTAGAATGAGCGTCACATTGGTTGCCAGTCTATTGCCTGATGTAACAGCCATGAAAAATGGATGCAGGCTGAGTGGACAACCAGAGATAATGGGTTTAATGTGAATCAGGTGTACTGGCACGACACCGCTTTAAGGTCCACATTCTTTTCAGGATCACTGGCTTTCTCCCACATAGGACAGCCAAGAGGCTTTTTGCACACACTTGAACAGCCAGCTTTTCTCGCCATAAAAAAAGAAAAGTCCTGCATGCATGCATAAACATGAGGCCTCAAAGTATTGCCACATTTTCCTGTATTGATATGAGAGTTGTGGAGCAACAAAAGTGCCTCTGAGAGCTGACCTTCCATCTCTGACGCTTAGCCTGCAGCTCCACATGTCAAATATACGTTAAGTTAGAACATGGACGAAGCAGAATGTGCATGTGCTGTTCGCCCAACCGTCAGGGCGGGAGGGGCTTTGTATGAAACACAGTCAAGTTAAACGCTGGGAACTTCTGCGGGTTCATACTGACATAGGTCACCAAAAGTCCACATGTCACAACTTCTCGGGAAAAACAACATTACAGCCTTTTTCCAAACGGTTCTGCAATGAACACTTTGACTTGCAGACTGCTCTGAAGTCTGCTCTTCCTGCCTGTGTGTCATTAGCAGCCCCACAGCATGCAAAACAAAGCCTGAGAGGAGCTGGAAGTGGTTCCTTCAGGAGTCAAAGCAGCTTAGTGAAAGTAATTACAGGTATTGATTCACAGCTCCAATTAAAGAGGAAAAATCTTACCCATGCAGACTCTACTGGTTTTCTATAAATTCCCTCTTAGTGTTTTCTTTCCCCCATGTAAGTGATTCATGACGGAGTCATAGAGCATTAGGTAGCACCTTATTTTTACTGTTTCCTTTGGCTGGCTGGGGGAAATCTTATCACATTTTCTTGTATTTATTATCACCAAGCCACAGTCAGAAACAAAGGCCTGGTTGTAAAGTGGAGGAACAATTTCTTTTTGATCACTAATTTGTTTTTTTTTTCTACGATGATGCATTTTTTCTAAGTCTTGTTGGTAATAAGGTGCCAGCTCTGATTACTTTTAAATTTAAATTAAATGGAGTATGTTACACCCTGAATTTTCTCAAAAGCATCCCAAATTTGGCTTGTGACTTTGTCCCTGTAATGTTGCCATGGCTACAAAAATATCATCAACAGAGCAGCAGAAACACCTGCAGCAGCACACGTTTGTCATAATAAATCAGAAACCTAAAAGGTCAATTTCAGGATCAGCGACGAACACCAAAGACAGAAATCTGTGTCCCTTAAATTTAGCCACAGACAGGGATCATTAAAACTGTGTCAAATATTCTGCATTAATTATTGTTTCCATAGCAACATGTTCCATTCACTATCTGCAAGAGTAAAGTCTTCTCAGAAGTTTTTAAACATTTTGTCACAGAAGCATCTACAGACACATCAATGCAGATTTGACATCATGTTGTCATCTCAACGGTTAAAACGTCCTGTCCAGGTCAAAAATATTTCCTCACATTGATTTAGAAGTAGTCGGGGCTCTTTAGGTAATGTGTAAATTAGTTTTGGTTTTCTTTGTCTTTGTTGGACCATTTGAATTTCTAAAGTAGCTTTGGAATTTGATATTCAGATATTAGTCATGATTACTTTTTTCAAATACTTTGAAGTTTCCTGGTGATTTTCCTTTGACCTTTTGTGTATATGAAGATTTTCTTTTCCTCGAAAGCTTTTTTCTCTGTATCTACTTACTCAGTTTGGTTTTCAAATATTTTTTCAGTGTTTAATGATTCATTTATAAACCCACAGACATTATTACCAAGAAGTTTTGACCAACAATAGTCAGACAACTATTACAGCATGGTTTTGTTTAGGAATCCTTGAGCAGCATAGTAGCATGCACTAAAGTCCTCAGTGGGAATGCCAGTGGAGGAAAGTCACAGTAAACTATTACAAAAAGCTGCATTTTATCGTCACCACTGTGTGAAACTGCAAAGTCATTCATCAGATTGTTGAACTGGAAGCTTGGTTTGGATCTGAAGTTCTCTCCACTTGGAGTTTCAGATTTGATGTTGCTCTCGGGACATCAGTGAAACAAATCTCCTGGTATCCTCCTGGTCCTCCAAAGGTTAAACAAACTGAAACTCATGATGTATTTGGGAACTCTAGAGCGGTTTACGAGCAGGCCTCCTGCCCTCAGGAGCATGATGGATGAGCCTCTGCGCTCACACCAGTCCATCCCCTGCAGTTCATCCAATAGCCATAAAAGTGGGTGTCCCAGTGTCCACAGCAGCCATCAAAGCAGCTCTTTCTTCTCCAGAGACAGGGCCGTTTGTCACCTCAGTGTGGCCCTCCCCTCAGCCAGGACTAACTCCTAAACAATTCATGGAAAATACTATTTTGTCCTTCTGAATGTCAGTTCACCAAGTCAGTTTATCTGGAGGAAAAACAGACATTTCAATAGCTGGACTACATTCACAATGACTTTATTTAAAAAGTATGTTAAAGAACAATGTTCCCAAACACACCTCAGTCTACCAGTGAAGATAAAGTGCTGGATAGAAGCTGAAATCTTCCTCTACAGTAGGAGTCTCAAACTGGCGGCCTGCAGGCCTTTTGCGGCCCCCAAGTTAATATTTTGCAGCCCCCCGCCTTATTATGAAAGTTCAATGTCTACTAATCAGTATCTTCTGCATGTCCACGCTTCTTTGATGATAGCTTTTTTTTTGCTTTGTGATGTTTTAGCTTTATGCTTAAAACTTTACATTTGCTATTGTCGTTGGATCTGGTCATCAGAAAAGTCCTTAGCAACAGTTGCTAGCATCGTTAGCTCCTGTCGTTTCACAGGGCATGCAGAAGATATTGATTAGTAGTACATAGACATGAACAAATGATCAATAAAGTTGTTCAGTAGACATAGAAATGGACCAAAGACATAGACAGTGGACACAAAAACATATTTTTGGCACAAATGGAACCCCGTACGGTCCAGCCTCAGCCAGACTCCGCCTTCAGTGGCCTAAAGGTAAAATGAGTTTAAGAATCCTGCTCTAGGTCTTTGGATAGTCTGTTTACTCTAATGCAGAGCGGACCATTGTGCCTGGACAGGTTTGATAGTCATCAAGGTTGCGGGGACCCTCTAGGAAATGGCTATGGAACAGGGGTGTTCAAAGTCGGTCCTCGAGGGCCGGTGTCCCACATGTTTTCCAACCAACCTACCATTGAAGCTGCTTATTGGCCAAACACACCTGATCCAGGTAATCAGCAGCAGATAAGGCAGGGTTTCTGGAACACCAGTGGGAGGAGGGCGGCCCTTGAGGACTGACTTATTACACTCCTGCTAAAGAAAGTCATCATGGTTCAAAACTCAATTCAGGACAAGCATGTAGAACTCATCAGCCTCTCACATGGTTATCGATACATCTCTCTTTATTCAAGCAACGCTTTGATTCACTGAGGTTAGATATCCTCGATGGTCCACAGCATCGCAGTCAGGTTGAGATCGGGTTTGTGGACTGTTGCAAAGCTGGATGTTTCTTTTTTTTCAGTCATTCTCTGGCTGAACTGCTCCTGTGATTCAGCTGTTCTTCTGTTGAAGAATCAGTTTCAGCCGCGGTTCATCTGACACACAGGTGGATTCACATCTGACTGGAGAAGAGGTTGTGCTACAAGTTCAGGTCCTGTTGTTGTAGTATAGCACGTCTAAACCAGCAGCTCAGGTTAACAGGTTTTCACATTTGAGGAAAGTAAAGGAACAGCCAGTAAACTGACAGAGAGAACATCCAGCAGCAACGAAGTCATTGATAACATCAGAGCTTACAGAGAAGCTCTCTCATCCTCATGTGTGTCATTTCCTATGTCACGTGGTGGTGGTCTAATGGTCCGGACCAATCTTACACGTCATCAAGTCGCAAGCCCTTGAGACAATCTTACAGGCCGAGCACATATGGTACCTACACCAGACCCCCCCTGTCGGATTATGGTGGCCCGTGTCTCGCTTGCGTAAATCATCACCGCTGCTCCACAAAAATGTCTAGAATTTGTTTTGAGCCGGATGTCAGCTTGGATGAGGAAGTAGAGCGCGTCACGGACCGAGCTTTCACCGAACCTTTACAACTGTGATCAAATGAGCCGCCGTTCACATTTCCGTGGTCAGATGAGGGTTTAGTGCATGTGCAGCAGAGCTGTTGATGGAAAGAAGATCATTCATTCAAACAGAGTCTGTCCAAGACAGTTTGATTGATTTAAAAGGAGAAATACTCGGAAATGTAAAAAAAAAAAAGATTTCTTATTACATTTGGTCTCTTTCAGAAGAAAAATGACACACAGACATGTTAGAAACTGAAAGATTTTTATTGAAGGGGGACTTTAACCACGGCACAGTGTCCAGCCCATTGATTTCAGCTTGGACTGCAAATGTTTATTTATTTTTTTATTTTTTGTCACCTGAGCAGAAACATGAATGATCTGGTCTCCAAAACAATCAAGCGGGGGAGAAGATCACTGTTTACATGAAAACCTACAGCCAATCAGAGCAGATAATAATAATAATAACAATAATAACAACAATAATAAAGTTTGTTGGAGGAACTTTTCCAACATGGAGCTGGTGCACAGAGGCAGCAGGGTTTGGAGACTATGTTGTTTCCTCAGACAGCAGTCAAACCTTCTCAGGGAGTTGTTAGTCCCAACATGTCAGGCCAAAACCTGCAGCAGTCAGACACGGTCCAGCAGTTCAAACTGAAGGAGTGCTGGAGGGAACCATGTCTCAAAGAAATCTGTGACGTTACATTAAATTAAGCAGCACACTCGTTTCTGATTCAGCTCATTTAAGAAAAGTCAAGTCAAGTGATGTTTTCCAGCTCAGATGAAACTGTTTTTGTGAGGTGAGTTCTTTAAAATGTTGTTCTTTTATGGAACAAAGAGGTTAAATTCTGTTATTTGTAAAGTGTCCGGTTACAACCAAGGTTGACTCAAAGCAAAACAAAAATCTCTGACAAATCTATATTAATTAGGAGTTTTATCATACAAGTTAGTCCAAATAATTCCAATGAAGACAGATTATACCAACTGCATGTGTATTAACGCCTTTGTGACTCATAATTAACACTAGAAATGTTTTCAATTTCACAATTTATCTACATTACTTGTCTCTTAAATGAAATTAAAAAGCAATCTTCCAAATGTTTTTTCTTTTAATCTTCTTCAACAACGCTCATTCTGTAACTTAAAATTACAAAAAAATGACATTTGACGTTTCATTCGGCAGTCTTCATTGGCTTTGTCATTTTAATTCTGTCAGAATGAGCAGGATTGATGAAGAAAATGGAAATGCAGTTTTGAAGATTGTTTTCATTTTTTTTAGAGACACATAATGCAGTTACATTGTGAAAATGAAAAAGCATTTCTGTTAATCAATTTTTATTTTCAAATTTGATATTTCTAATTGAATTTGTGTACAAATTTACTAGAAAACATTTTGAAAATGAAATGTCAAATGCCATTTTCCTTATCATTTTAATTACGTTTCAGAATGAGCACTGTTGATGAAGAACAAGAAAAAGCGGTTTGGAGGATTGCTTTTTCATTTTATTTAAGACAAGAAATGCAGATAAATTGTGATAATAAAAAATCCTTTCCAGTATTGACTTTTATTTTGAAACATGAGTCACAAACGCTTCCATATATATGAAGTAACCTACAGCTCAGCCGTCTCATGGACTTGGTGTGCGCCCCGTACTGACGAAGCAAAGACTACAGTGGAGAGGGAAAGTCACCTTCACCTTGACTGGTTAGGGTTTGAGGGACCCTGAGAAAGACCAACACAATAAAAACAGAAACATCTGTTGCCAGATGGCTCAGTGGTGTTGGGGTTGGCACTCTTGCCTGGTTCCACTCCCATCTGGGTTCTCTCTGTGAGGAGTTCTCAACATGAATGTGTGGATTTTCTTCAGGTACTCCAGCTTCCTCCCCATTAACTGTATATGAGGACTGGATTTAGCTCCATTGAAATCAAACCAATTCAGTCGCCATTTTTTTGCAATACGGACACTATTGGAACCAGATGATGTCAGAAGGCAGAGAGTCGTCAGGCTGAGTCTCGTTTCTATGGCAACCACTCTCGTCAGTCAGGAGTGAGCTTGTTGGAAGGCCACATCTCGACCACTTAAACGTGGGCTACATGAAATCTGCCAATCAAACATTTAGAACATTCAATGAAAGACCTCCTGCTTTAATTGAGACATCTGATTGGTCAGTTTATAACTTGAGAAATTTTCACAACTGAAAAAATATTATGAAAAAGGGGAACGACAAATAGAATGACTGAGTAATAGCTGTCTACTGAATAGCAGGTGTTTCTGTTTGGAGTGCCAGAAGGGAGGGGTCACTCAGTCCAGTTCTCATGTAGAGGTTGATCATGACTAATTTGTACCTTGGTTGAGTGTCATCTGTGGTCCTGCAATGACAGAGACAGCGTCCAGGTTGAACTTTGCCTTGTCCTATGGTAGCTGGGATAGGCTCCAGCAACCATGAAACTGTGCAGGTAGGTGGGAATCAACGTAAAACAAAAGTTACTAAGTAGAACAATTAATAACTGCAGCAACAAGAGAAGAGACAGCAAATAACAAACTTACCAAATCCTGTGTTGTAGAACCACAGAGTTAGACAATGACAGCTGGTAGAAGAAAACAAAGCCGCCAAACATGTGTTACTGGACAACATGTGTTAGTAATAGTGACAACACCACAACATGATGAAGACAGGCCAACTTCAAACCCCTGGAAGGACTGTTTTAGAGCACAACCGATGAGGAAGTCACTGCAGCAGTGAGAGGATAGAAAACTGGCGAGGTAACACCACTGCTGGAGCTTTCACAAGTTACACAGCTGTCTGCATCAAACCCCACAGGCCTGATCAGATCTTTATAACGATACTGGATGATTAAACTCTACAAACAAAACGTCCAGTCTGTAATGTCTGTTAGTGCTCTATAAAACTTCAGCTGATAAACACACAATAAACACATCTTTACAACCAGTAGAATAGAGATCTTCATCTCTGGTGAGTCCTGATCTTCAAGTCCTGAAGCACACAAACATACAACAGACTATTAGAGCTCCAACATTTTCTTTATGGTTGATATGAATTGATACTGTTTGTTTTTTAAGACTGCTTTCTGCTTTGTGCTTCTTGTTTTCTTTATGATTAGGTGAGGTTTCCATCAGGATTATGGGGAACCCTTCCTTCCCCCTGTTCCATCACACTTTCCCCTCCTGCTCTCCTCACAAAAGCCTTGACACAACTGTACGTCGACATCAGTCACCTTCCAGCATTTGTTTACTATGATACCTGCAACTAACTCAAACTAGAAAATACAATATTTCCCCCTTTTCTTAAGACATGTCTTTAAAAAAATCTCTTACAGCCTCTTCATTTGTGAGGAGAGAACCACAAACTGCATCTCAATCTTTCTCAACTGTTTTCTATTGCAGATCATTAGGTAGACCTGCAGGACAACACTTGAAAAGGAACTCATTTGAGGCGAGGTGACTGTTCAGTAGTTAATTACTGGTTAATTAAATCATTTTATACTATTTCCAAAGGCTAAAACAGTGAAGGAGTTCAGTGAAGAACAAAGACTCATCAATTCACTCTTTCTTAATTACTTACTTTGTTCTTTTATCAGCAAGTATTGCATAATTATTAAAATAAATAAAGAAATGTGTTTATGAATTAAACTGAATCTGTATCACATCATAACCTCAGAACATCAGAAAAGTTCTAAAGATGGCAGTGCAGCAAAGGAAAACTGAAGTGTTCTGAATCAATCAACACCAACTTGCAGAAGAAATGTCTATGTTTGGTTTGTACATTTTTGAAGAGCGTCCTTCTCTGTTGGGGTTACCTCATCAACAATGTGACCCAACAAACTGACCCTTCTCACTGGGACATCTCCTGCACCGGGACTTCTGTAAACTGGGCAGTATTTTCCTACAATTTAGGAAGTTAAATACTGTACAAAGGCTTACACCAACGAATTACAGGAAATGGCTGTAAAAGCAATGAATTGTGGGTAACTACTGTAAAAAGCAATGAATGATGGGAGTTTACTATAAAGAGCAATGGATTGTGGGAACTCCCCTTATCACTACTGTAATTTCCCAGTTACTGTGAATCAGAATACAGTTAGAATTAAAAATGTCCACAAAAATATGTCCAAATACAAACAAATAGGTCAATATCTTTTCTTACCAACGTGGACCAAGTTTAACCTGCTATCTCTAACACACACAAACCCCTATAGCTAATGAAAGCTCCACAAAATCCACACTTCACTCTATGAACAATCTCTGTAGAAGCTGGCATTGTTGCCACAGTGTTCCCAAACGGTAAAAAGTTCTGCTGATTTGCTGCAGTCTCTGCTGGTCTCTCTGCTGCTCCTCATTCCACCTGGCAGGAGAGCAGAACCTCTGCAGCCACAGCTGGACTCCACCAGACTGACTGCAGGTCTCCCTCTCCTCCCAGACACCAGATTAAAACACTGTTAATTTAGCTAAATGTGCATTGAACTCTCATTAAATATGAATGCTTGGACCCAAACACACCTTTCTCTTCTGCAGTTAGAGTAAAGTTAGAGAGACTAAAGGCACATTGAGGTTTTTTTTTTCTTATTTAAAATTAAACTGGGGCATGAAGCCTTAGGGCAGCCAGCATTAAGCTCTGCTGCCTTTTGAAGTTCATGAAAGGACTTCAAATTAACCCAAAAATAAACGGTGAACAGACCTCTAAGAATTGTTCTTCCCTCGTTTGTTTCTGATCATTTCTTTCTCATCCACATCTCATGTGTCTGTTCCTCCGCTCTCTGTTTGGCCTAAACAATCGGCTTCATGGGGTCATCAACCAGTCTAAGAACTGCCAGAGCGCCACCCCCACCGCCCACAGCCCCCCAGGACTCAGAGGATGGAGGTGTCTGCACGGTTGGAAGGCGGGGAGAGTCAGAGAGCCCACCTGGAGCTGCCTGGTGTCGGTATCAGACCTCATGCTAGCTGCGCTTCTGTGCCGGCGGTATTTTTAGTCTGAGGAGACAGGGAGCCAGGCTGAGTCAGATTTGAGTTGGCTGAACTCTCACAGCTTGACTAAACAACAAACAGAAAGAAATAAGCACAAACAGGAAATGTGAGCTCATTAGGACATACTTTGTGTTCCAGTGTGTCATTGTTCCCCGGAGGCAGGTTAACCTTCACTTCAACTCTGTTGAACAAGTATTAAAATTCACTGAATCAAAAGATTTTGGAACAGAAAAGGTGCATTGAGGAGTGACATGTTGATGACCTATGCAACACATGAACATGCTTGGATAAATGTGCTGCTGTGGACTACAACCGAGCAACTCCAATTATCAACTCCTCTGTTCAAAAATGCTTCTTGTTTGCATCAGAATGTACCATTTGTGACACTTCCATATAATTGGATTTTACTTTCAATCTCAGGAAATTTGACTATATTTGATCTTCTTGTCTGAAGTTCTAGTTTTATTTGTTATCTAGGTTATTACAAGTCTCTTCTGCAAAGTTAACTTAGTTTCACCGCCAGTCTTTCCTCTCATCGTTACTCAAGCACTTCTCTCCGCATTTATATATTCTGGAACAACAAGGCTATTCTCTATAACACAAATCTCTTTTTTTTATTCCTGCTTTCAAAATAATATCATTTTGGTTGATCAACTTTTTAACACTAATGGGGAGTGATTGTCTGATACTGACTTTCTTGACAAATGTAACATCCCCGTTACCCCTGGAGAATATGCTAAAGTTTTTGGTGTGATCGCTCCTGGAATATGTATGTTATTTAACCAAAGACCGAGACTTGATCCTTTCCTTTCAATCTTTCTCTTTCACCCTCCATTGTTGGAAAAATCTTTTTTACTGTTTGTTCCAGGAAAAATAGAGACACTAGAGCTTTTTTTTTAGAAAGATTTTGCTACTTTACCACCAGTGCTGGGACTAACGCCGTTTAAGTATAACGGCGTTACTAACGGCGTTATAAATCAAGTAATTTAGTAATCTAACTAATTACTTTCATCCTCGCTGTAACGCCGTTATAGTTACTTCGTGTAAATCGCGGCGCGTTACTTCAAAGTTTGATGATCTTGCTGGAGCTGGGCGCTTCGCACCCGAGCGTTCCGCGTCAATTCTGGCCGGAAGTTGCATCAAGATACATGAGAAAATCCGGTTTCTTTTCAAAATATAACCAGTTTTTCACAATAAAATGCCACGATTGACAAATGTGATCATGTTTTTGTATCTAAACAGGCGGTAGACACGGATATAAACATTACAATCACAACACAAACGTGCAAACGAGTTACTTTGCCAAGTAACTAATTACTTTGAAGATGCAGTAATTGAGTTACTAACTCAATTACTTTTTGGGAGAAGTAACTAGTAACTATAACTAATTACTTTTTTGAAGTGAGATGCCCAACACTGTTTACCACATGTCATTCATTATTGGAAACAATCTGTAGATGATGTGTCTTGGAAAAAGGTCTGGCTTTTACCTAATAACTATATTATTTCCAATAAAATAAAGATATTTCTTATCAAATTTTACACAGATTCTACCCCACAAAAACTTATTTAAAAAGCTTTAAACCCAACATTGACTCATTGTGTACCTTTTGTAAATGTTCTCAAGAACATCTGTTTTAGCATTGGACCTTTTTACAATCTGTCTGTTACATTTTTCTGTGAATTCTTTTGTTACAAGTTTGCTCTCTCCTTTTCTTTACTTTGGAAGCATGTGCTGTTTGGCTTTTTAAATATATATTTTTTTTCATTTTAATTGCTACATTTTAAATCCAAATGCAAGTTTTCTAGCAAAGTTTCTAAGTTTTCTTTTTTACAGTGAATTCCAAACTTTGAATCAATCATTAAAAAAAAGCCTGTAAAATGTATTGAAATTAGTTTTCAACATACAATAATTTAAAATGTAAACTCTGCAATTTTTTGATTCTACTTTTTTGATTTTTTCTGCACCTGCCATTTTATGTTAAATTGTAATATACTGTTTATATAGATGTACAATGTATATTAATGGAACAGATTTTTGTTGTGAAATTGATATTTAAAATAAAGCTTCTTTAAATAAAAAAACAGCTACTTCAGAAACTCTCAATACTTCATTATTCACATTTTGGTGCACTTAAACTATTGATGACTAACAACATAATAGCAACATCATTTGTGTAAAAAAATTAAAGTTAACTTAGTTTCATTATATGTCTTAATCTTATTTTGAAAACCATATTTCAATCTGTATTTCCTCTCCAGAAACATCTCACATCTTGAGCTCTGGAGTTCTTACAAACCCTTGTGTCCTTTGAGTCTTCATTGTCTTTTTGGTTTACATTGAACTCAAATATTAAAGTATATATATAAATACTGACATTTCCCAGACTCTTGGGGTCAGTTTGATGATGGGAGTTCACGGCTCACTGTTCTCGGTTTGGTAGGTTCTTTTAGTACTATTTTCTTGTTTTATGTCAAGATCACATTGTGTTCTGTGTCCTGATTGGCTGTTGACCACTGACAATCAGTGTCCTCCGTGCCTCCTGCACAGTATACAGTTAATTTGACAAATCTCCATTAATCTTCGCTTGCAAGCTGGTCTTTGTTTTCGTTGTTTAATACTAGACTTGGTTTTCTATGATAGTTTAAACTTTCAGAGTTGAAAGAAAAGAGAAAACTAAGAAAACGTTTATGTGTGCCTGAGAAAGTATATGAAGTGTGTTGTGAGGAGTCTGATAGCATTAAAACATCTATAAATATTATAAAAGTAAAGATGACCGCATCCTATTTTTTTTTCTATCAGTGGCTATTTTTAAAATGTAACTCTCCAGAAAAAAATACTTAGTTTCAATAAAACTTTACTAAATATCCATATATTCAAGATGTCAGTTTGCAGACTTTGACTTCTGTTTGTTTTCATGAGAACTGAATGATGGACCTGATGAGAGGACCAAAATCACAAGACTGGTGGGGGCAACAACACAACTTGCGAGTTGGTAATGACTAACTTCTCTTTGTAAGTAAAAGTTAACATGAAAGAGTAAAAATGTCTGACTGAAAGAACCACTCGTTTTTTTTTCTGAAGAGAAAGGTAACACAAAATTGATGTTCAGCATGTTTCTGTGAAGGTGCATTCTCACCGAACACGATTTGTGTGGTTGAGGCGGCCAGTTTGAGGCGATCTGAAGTCCCGCGGCGTGATTTGAGCAACGGGTGTGGCGCGAAAGTCTGCCAGCATCTCATTTTGAGCAATCAGACGTAAATTGGGCAGCACAGCCAAAATTTAAATATCTGAACTTTGACAGGTCGCTGCGTCGCATCCACCAATCAGGAACTCAGCTTTGGACACGGGATGTTTTCAATGACTCGATCAGCAGGTAGAATACTAGTGAGTGTGTGTTTGCTATGTGTATTTAATCTTTGCTTCTTTTTTTTATTTTGTTTGGTTTATACTCTGTCATTTGTTGTTATTATTTCTTGAAATAGAGGACCCCCTTAAAAATAAACAAGATGTTTCATCTCTAGGGGTTTATCCTCCTACTTCAATTAAAATCTGTAAATAAATAACAAAATTTAAAAAATAGTCCAAAGAGTACGTTTCTGTCCTAAACTTCCATCTTTTTCATGAACCCGTTGGAGCTGCAGATTTGCAGAGCTCATCTGGCTTCTTTGGGGTGAAGATGGGATAAACCCTGGACCGATCACCGGCTTTCACCCCGCGGTGGAGCTCCCTCGCTCGATATGCCGGCAGACAGAGAGCCGCTGTGGCTGAGGCTGCAGGCTCCGACTTCATCGAGACATTAAAAAAAAGGAAATAGGTCTCCGAATTTTATTTTCCCCCTCGGGTTAATAGAAGACAGAGAGCCTGCAAGCTCAGCCACAGAGACACAGAAACACGGTGGAAGCGGCTGTCATACAGACACAGGCCCCTGTACCTGGAAAATCTTTGAATAATAATCATATAAACCCAAACATGGAGACATGATTACTGATGTTTTTGTAGAACTCTTCACCATAAATAAACCTGATTTCTCAACACCATCTGTGTCTTCATACATTCTAAGTGAGATATCCACAGACACCATTCCTTATAGCATCATCCTAAAACATTAGCTTGTAGCTCCTCCCACATGCAGCCGCGGTTTCAAACTTTTTTGACAGGCGACGAGCAGCGTATTTGTCGCGTGACAAAAGAGAGGCAGGGCAAGCAAATTTGTGGCGCTAATTGCATTAAGTGTGAATCCACCAAGCACACTTCAACCAAACCAAGTGTTTCTTTTATTCTTTGATGTAATATAGATTGATTGTTTGTGTTTTTCTCAGTTTTATCCACTTAACTGTTGGGGGTTGGATATTTCCCGCCTGCTTTGTAGAAAGCAAAGCAGATTCAGCTGAACTGCGTGCAGCCGGGTCTCAGAGTTGAACTGGTTGAAGTCACAGGAGAGCCGAGCAGACAAACGTGTTTACTCACAGACCTCAACTTGATTTATATTCACAAAGGCAGTCACAATGCTTATTCACTGTGGAAATGTGACCTACATTTTGTCAGCGAAGCTGTGCTTTGAAGTTTGAAATTAGACCAGGGAACTTTTATTCTTCCTGTTAGACCAGGGCGTTCTATCAGAAGATTTTTTTTCCACTTGACTCTTAATATCGCAGCTTCTGAAGACTCAATTAACCACATCTCCACTCATGGCATAACAGTGCTTTAGTCTTAACTGAGGGGCCTCTGATGTGAGCAGACTGAAAGGGCTGTTGCTCACAGCAGCACATTTCACCACGGACGCCCGTTTGTGAAGCAGAACCGCTCTGTCAGGGAAATCATGCAGGCCATAATGCTGAAATATGATCCAAGAACTGTTTGTTTCAGGCACAAATACAGTCTAATAAACAAGACACCAGGTGTGTTCCTGCACTTGAAGCTCCAGTGAGGAACAAGCCCCCCATGACTCCGATCATTTGTTTAAGCCTGCATGTGTATGAAACAACATTTCATGTGCACTCTTTTCTGCTGCTGCAGCGGAAACTAGCGTTAAAAGTAAAAAAGGAGGTTTTTAATCGGCCTCTGTTTCAGCAAAAACAATTACAGCAACGCTTTCTTGGTTCAGCAGTGGAAAAGTGAGCTGCTGAAGGCTGTTTTCTCATTTTCATTTCTTTTTTAACTCTGGGAGAATTGAGGCAGTGATGCTGTAAGCAAAAAAAAAAATAAGGTTTTATAGCACATGTGTCAAAGTCAAGGCCCAGGGGCCTGATCCGGCCCTCCAGATCATTTTATTTTATTGTTATTAATGGCCCAATGTTATCTCACGCTCATTTCTAATTTGTATAATTTTGACAAATTATATTTTTATGGAGAGTAAAATATTGAAAGTTCTTTAAGGTTTAAGTTGATTTATTCTGGAATAATATTATTGCCTTTTTATTATTCATAATTATGTTAGAAAGTTACAGTTTGAAAGTTTTAATAATTGGTTTTCTGCTTGCTTTTTGTACTATTTAAGTATTTACTAAAATGTTTAGGCTATTTTGAGTTTAGCTAATATTTCAGCTACATGCTATCTGTTTTGGCTAGTTTAGGCTTTTTTCAGTTTTTTAGGATACTTTGAAGTTTAGTTATTTTTTTCAGCTATGTGCTAGCTATTTTGGCTAACCTACGTTTTTTTTTTTGGTTTTTTTTGTATGCTAATCTGGCATTTAGCCAACATTTTAGCTGGCTTAGCTTCTGCGTTTTCAGCTTTTAGTTTTAGTGATTTTAGCTCTCATCTTCAGCTATCTTCACTAGCATCTTCAGCGGCCACATTCAGCTTACAGCATTCACAATAGCATTATCAGACGTAATGCTATATATCTAGTTCATAATTATGTTAAAAAGTTATGAATGTAAAGTTTTAAAAATGTAGTTTTAGAGTGTTCAATAAATGTTTATCCTGTTCGTCTTGCGACCTAAGGTGTGTTTTGGATTTTGGCCCCTTTTGTGATTGAGCTGGACATCCCTGGTTTAGAGTATGAAGCGGTTCATGTAGTTTCAATAAAGTTTTTTAGCATGACCGTGCCTCAACCGCATGAAGACCATATGAATGCGGCCCAGTTGAGAACCAAGAACCAGTAGAATAAAAAATCTGTACGTAGATATTTTTTAATCAGTGAAATAAATATCTTTAAAGCCAAAAACTTTAGAAAGACATGCTTCTTTAAAAGGAATTAACTTTCTCTCATTTTGGTTCGAAGATTTACAAGGTCCAAACCCTTGTGGTCTCTGTGGTCTTTTGAGTCCACTTACCCTTATTTAAACGTGTGACACTGGAACTCCAGTGTTTATGTTCTTGAATTTGCTGTAACTTTTCAACCGTTAACAGCTCACGCCGCTTTTCTCCTTCACAATCTACTGGAATTACGTTGATCCTGTTGACGGTTGAAAAGTTACCGTTTAAGATTTTGTGTTTAAGCATCACCGCGACGCCTCAGGTGTTAAAGGTTTAAAATCAATGTCAGACTCTAAAACGACATTTTAAAAATTTTAAACAGTAACTTTTTAACATAATTATGAAAAAGATATATACCATTACCTGATAATGTTAGTGTGAATGCTGTAAGCTGAATTTGGCTGCTGAAGATGCTAAACTTGATAGCTAAAAACACTGAAGCTGATAGCTGAAAATGCTGAAGCTGATAGCTGAAAATGCTGAAGCTGAGCCAGCTAAAATATAAGCTAAATGCCAAATTAGCCTGAAAAACCAAAGAAAAACAATAGTTTGGTTAGCCAAAACAGTTAGCATATAGCTGAATTATTAGCTAAACTCCAAAATAGCCTAAAAATCTCACTAAATGCTTAAATAGTCCAAAAATATAGCAGAATGTCAATTTTAAAAACTTTAATTCAGTAACATTTTAACATAACGCTCCTCAGGTGTGCTCGTCCTGCAAAGATGACTGTGAGAACACAGCAGAGATCAGTCCAGGTGTGTCAGTGCCCTCCAAATCCATCCAATAGTTTAACCTGATCCAACCACACAAGGATTTTTTTCTAGATTATTTTTCATTTTTGATTTTGAGTCACATTTATTATAATTATTTTATTTTTTAACCAGGATTAGATTTGTAGTTTTCTCACTGATGATGGTTTTATCAACTGAACCGAAGGGCTTGATCATTTTCCCACAGTCTGATCCGCCGCAGAAACGTGAAGCCAGACTGTGAACAAACCCCAGCAGCACTATTGTAGATGGATTATATGGATGCAAACTCCCTCACTCTGCACACCCAATCAAACTGTGCAACAGCTTCTGGGAAAACTCCACCAAAGTTCTCCAATAGACAGAAAAGGGGCAAACGCTCTTTACGAATAATTAATATTCAGATGTATCAGATGAGGAATTTCTCAACCTCCTTTAGTCTGTTTTATAATGAACATAAATAACATCCACACACAGATGAGAGCTCTCGAGTATAAAACATATTCTCCTGTTTTTCTTTTCTCATAGGAGGTCATTTAAGTCTGAGCTTGAAGGCAGAAGACATTATGTGGAGAAAGAATAATGTGTCCTGAAGTTTGAACAAATCTACTTTTCTCCTGATTCTCAAAGCTCGAGGCTACAGCATCATTTCACCAAATCTCACAGAAATAGTGATTTTCTACCGAACCACATGAAGCTGCAGCAACAGAGGAGCTGGAGTCCTGAAGGTCTTCTTCATGTCAGCTCCTTACAATCGCTGATGGCTGATTAACTTGAACCAAAGGCTTATAATATATTGTACAGCTGAACTAGGGAAAATAAAATATTACAAAGACCTGCAGAATGCCTTCACACGGTGATACAAATGTGCAGCTGGCAGAAAATGTAATCACAGTTTTTCTCTTCTTCCAGGTCTTTTCCCACATGATAAAGTGGCTGAAGGGAGACAGAACTCTCTGTTAGCCTGTACACTGCTGCTCTCCAGAGGTTAGACATCCAAATTACAACACGCTTTCATTCCTCTGCGAAAGCTTGGATCCACATTTTATCTGAGTAGTTCAGCTGAAGCAGGCCTCTCACACGCCAACAGCATCAGTAAGAAATTAAAGTGATAATTTCTCTGGTCACTTTCTGTACATACTATATTTGGACGTCCATAACTCTTCAGTTGATCTCTTCCTCAGGGTTTGTTTCGTTTCACAGATTTTCCAGGATGTGGTGACAGACACACTTAGGGCTAGGTTAATAAAATCGATTAATCAATATAAATCAATATAAGCTTAATAGATCAAAAATCGATTCATAAAAATACAGATCAATTTAGCACATAAAGCTAAAGTCTGCTAGCTTGATGCTAACATTTAATGGAATTTCCCATAGGACGGCTAATGCTAACACTCGGTCGACTGAAACATGCGTTTCTGGAAATGATAATCAATCCCCAGCCCTGATACACCTCATTTAGTGGTCTCACTGTATACAACAAGACACACTTTGGCTAATGTGGCATCAATTTCAACATTCTGTGGGCAAACAAAGCTGATTTTACAGGTAAATCAATCAAGTTTCATCATTCAAACAGCCATGAACGCACGATGTTGCTCTATGGACGAGCTGCGCCACCTAGCCATAGCACCCTTTCAGCTTGGTAGAAGACAGTCAGATGATGAAGGTGAACTCAAAACTATCTTCAGAAGACTTGCACTAAGACACAGAACTACTGTCAGAGGTGGTGACAGATCCAGGAGTGACAGACTACAACCATGACCAGAACCTGAGGACGTCTGACCTCAGGAATGGTTGAATGCCACACAGCTCCAGACCCATTTACCAGATGTGAGGGTACTAAGGTTTATAGATGAACCATTCACAACCAACTCCACCGCTTTGACTGGAATGACACACAACTTGAAGCTAACACCAAGACACTTCTGTGAAAATTTCCAGTGAACATTGCAGGACGAGTGACCTGGACAATGCTGTAGTGGTCTACTGTCCTGTTCCCTGATGAGTATAGGGTCATCACATACAGAAATGATGGTCATCAGAGCTGCTGGAGAAGGTGAGGTGAGCGATACACTGAGGTCATCGTGGTCCCCAGGATTTCTTTTGGTGGAGGAAGTGCAACAGTCTGGCCAGGCATGACTGGTTTGGTTAATGTAGATGGTCCAGTCACTGCTTGTTCTTTCCTCGGAGACATCATAGAACCATCACCAACCATTGATTCCAACAGAACACCCCCAACTTTCTGTTCATGGATGACAACGCTCCACCACATGTAGCACAAATTGTCACAGCTGGACTTCAGGAAGTGGTAGTGTCTTATATGGTATAAGACAGTGGCGGGCCGTGCATTTCACACCTAGGCCTTCAGTAGTGCTCCATCTGAATCAATCCAACCCTCATTAACTATTTTATGGCAATAAAACTTCTAGTGCAGGTACAGCTGCCACACACACACCAAAAGCATAAAAAATAACCTGATTTCAATATTATGTAGGGAGATAGCAAAATTTTACTCACCAAAAATCCAGATTATTTAAACACAAAATCCATCCTTTCTATCCTCAAGAAGATTTCAATCACTCTGTCATGCAGAATCCGTGCGTTTCGCAGATGGAAAGTGTTCCGTGGCTGTGATAAGCTGGAAAAAGCTGCATGCGGCAAATGTTCTGGTATTCCTGAAGCCTCTTGTGGTCCAGGAGGGAGACAAACATCAGTTTTTGTGATCGATCAAGGTCTGTGTCTGGAAAATAATATTGTCGGAAGTGCGCGCGAGGATTTTGCGCTGCACGCGCCCGCGGTGCGTTCAGGGGCCTCGTAGATTTCCTCGTATCAGCTTCACTCCCGCTCAACGGAGTCACGGAACTCCTTTACCCGTGCCAGACAAAACTGTGCCACAACTTTACCCAGACATTCATTTTCCACCAAAAATCAGACGACGAGACGCTTTCCACTGACAACATCTTCAAACCTGACACGCCGCTCCTCGGCACCTGTGTCCGTCACATAACGCAGAACCAGAGCGAGCTGCGAGCTATCCAATCAAAGCTCGTGAAAATGATGACGTTTCCGAGGGCCTGCTAGCTGGCGTTGGTATCGCCTACTCCAAATCTGATTGGTTGAAGCAACAGTTTGGTCGACAATTATTTTATGCTACAGGGCCCGCAGAACTGATTGTGAAGGCCTCCGGGCAGATTTCTTTGACCCTAGCAACAAATGGTGCTGCAATGTGATTGGTTAATGCTTAAATAGGAAAATACACGTCTGGAAGCAGCGCAGCCAGGGAGACAGCAATGAAAGGACGAAGACAGAGCATTTGGAATTATAGAATACGTATTCACGGAAATAAATAATAATTAATATCAGTCTGTGATTCAGATATTTTTAGGCCAGCAGAGAAGGCCTTGCAGGCCCTGACGGCCCGCCACCGGTATAAGACCTGAACCCAATAGAGCACGTCTGGGACCAGCTGAAGCACAGATGACCACAAGTGATCTGGCAGAACTGTATGAACGCCTCAGAACATCATCATGAGTCTAGTGAGGAGCAGGAGACGTCACTGTCAAGCTGTTATTGCAGCAAACGGTGGAACTACCTGCTGTTGACATGGTCAATGTTTGTTATTTGAGGACATTTTATGATTGTCTTAAGTTTTGGAGTTATTACGGATCCCCTAAAGATGGAGTGTCACACTCAATCACTTAAGGGGCCAATGTCCAAAACACACTTTAGGTAATGGGCCGAACAGGATAAACATTTTTGAACACAATTAAACAAAATGTTTTAAAACTTTAAAAACAATTTTTAAAAATTACTATTCAGGCAGGAATATTATTGCAGAAAAAAATCTTAAATAACTTACAATATTTTACTCTCCATAAAAATGTATTTTGTCAAACTTATAGAAGTTAGAAATGAGCGGAAAATAACATCGGGCCATTAATAACAATAAAATAAATGATCTGGACGGCCGGATAGAATCAGTATTGACTTTCATACACGTGCCCTAAAGAAACATCATAAAGGTATATTGAATAAAAAATAAATAAAGGGACATCAGAATAAAAAAATAAAGAAAAAGTTGCTTTCTCTTGCGCACTGGATAGTAACCAATGGGACAAATTATTATTATTATTACTATTATTATTATTATTATTATTATTATTATTATTATTATTGTTGTTGTTTGTATGTATTTATTTATTATTTAGGCTGGCTCTGCCAATAAATAACATAGTACAGTTAAATGTTTTTCTCATTCATTATTAGTTAAATAAAGGGGAACTTTTTATGTTTTTCAATCAAATTCAGACCAATTTGGTGAACACGTGAATTGGCGTTTGGTCTCAGCGTGTAGTTTGGTCCTCCTTGCTCTCCGTCTGACGTCACTGAATGTTGACGTGTGGCTTGAAAAGAGGCTAGCCAGCGTCTGTTAGCACCAGGCTCCTCAGGCTCGGTTCTGTACTGTAAAAGTTCTGGTTCCTGCACTCACGACAGGGAAGGATGGCGGCGGACTGGGAGGAGATCCGGCGGCTCGCCGCGGACTTCCAGCGGGCTCAGTTCGCGGACACGGTGCAGAGGTACGAGCTACCAGCTGCTGCTGCTGGGGGTCCGACGGAGCTCCTCACCTCTTTCTGTGGACTTTGACAGGCTCTCGGAGAGGAACTGCATAGAAATAATCACCAAACTGGTTCAGGACAAAAAGCTCGACGTGGTCCACACCCTGGACGGGAAGGAGTACATCACCCCCGCGCAGATCAGCAGGGAGATCCGGGACGAGCTCTACGTCCACAGAGGTCAGTCTGTCGCAGAGCAGCGCCCAGTCTGACCACGGTCATCCAACAGTAAGGCCTGTGCTTGTTCTGCAGGACGGATCAACATCGTGGACCTGCAGCAGGTTGGTGTGGTTCTGATCCAGAGTGTGCGGCTGCGTGAAGCAGACTGGAACTTCAGTGTTTCCCTTTCAGATCATCAATGTGGACTGGGTCCATGTGGAGAGCAGAGCCACGGAGATCGTGAAATCTGACAGAGGAGTGCAGCTGGTCCTGGGACAGCTGATCGAGGAGTGAGTGTCTGGATCAGACATCTGTGACGTCTCTCCAGGCGTGAGGCCTGAAAGTTTGAATGTTTAATTCATTTTATAATATTTAAGTTTTAGACCAATCTGATATGATAGCTTCACACACCCACACGCACACACACACAGCTTGTGTACTCAAGCTATGCAACATTCACACTGTAGTGATTCTCCTGCTTCTGTACGTTTATCGGCACGTAAAAACTCTATCACACTTTCAACTATTTCAACTAATTTGGTATCAAAAAAGTTCAGCTTGTTCATGACATTATTGCTTGTACTTTTGGTATTCGTAAGCTTTATAGTTTTTGAAATATTAAGCAAATCAGCCCCTCAAGAAATAAATACAAAATTGCTCAAATCTTTTAAAAATTTTGTGCACTTTAAAATTTGTGAACTTTTGCATACTTTCAGCTAGAGACACCATTCACACTTCAAAATGTTCAGCAACTACTGGGGTGTTTATGCTAATTTGGAGTGTAGCTTTTATTTTAGCATTATGCTAGCTGTTTTTGACTATTTTTTTCAGTTTTCAGGCTAATTTGGACTTAAGCTAAAATTTTACAATGAAGCTAAAATATTGGCAAAATTAGACATTTTTTCCACGTTTAAGCTAATTTTGACTTAGCTAACATTTTTGCAGTATGCTAGCTGTTTTGTCTAATGTTGACATGTTTCCAGTTTTTAGGGTAATTTGGAGCTCAGCTAATATGTTAGCTGTTGTGGCTAAATTAGACATTTTCCCAGTTTTTTCTTTTTTATCTGTTTATTTATTGCTAATTTGGCATTTAGCTAGTATTTTAGCAAGCTGGGCTTCAGCAATTTCAGCTATCAGTTTCAGCATTTTTAGATGTTTGGTCTATCATCTTCAGTAGCCACATTCAGCTTACAGCATTCACACTGGCATTATAGCAGGTAATTACATGTATCAAGTTTAGTTGGTTCTTTCAATAAGTTTTTTGTTTGTTTTTTTATTACAATGTTATAATTTTCACCTCCATTACTGATGTGATAAGCATTTTTTTATACAATCTTATACAATTTATCGTTGTAAACAGCTTAACTGAACCCCCATATTTCCCAGCATTCCAAAAGGTTCTAGAGATTCAGCATAAATGTGCATATGATGTAAAGTTGGGGTAGATATGCAGAAACAAGCACTGGGAGAGACTATCCTTTTCAAAACAAGTTATAAAGTTAACACAATGTTTTTCTCTTGTTAAGATCTGCTAATGGAGCTAGTAGAACTAGAGTTCTTGTTATAAGTTGTGAGGATCTGCTCTTTTAAGGTCAAACGAAATCTTGAAAGAAGCACAAATAACCCCACTTATATTCTGTTCTGGAAATTGGAAAGAAAATCTCTTAAAATAACCATGTATGTTTAAAAAAAAAAAGTTATGTCTTTAAAGTTAGTATATTTAGACACACCCATAATAAGTTATATGTAAACCCTACAACAGTCTTCCCTTATCTCAACACTATAATTATCTTAAAGTGGGACTAAAGTTACTCTTTTTAAGATGATTTTTTCTTCTAAATGATCTGAAAGGCTTATGAGATCATTCAAAATAAATCTTCTGTTTAAACATGTGATGTAAAATAAATGTAAACATGTGTCATTAAAGATTAATCTTAAAACAAGAGGATTTTAGATCATCTTACATCTCACTGAAAAGTTACTAGTAAGTTAGTTTAGTCTTAAACCAAGCATAATAAGACATTTCTACAAGAAAGCAGGCAATAAAACTTTGTGATTTAGTGTTACTGCGGTGTGCTGATGGTTTTGTGTTCTCCAGCACGTATTTGGACCGCCTGGCCGAGGAGGTGAATGATAAGCTGCAGGAGGCGGGTCTGGTTAGCATCGCAGAGCTTTGTAAGACCTACGACCTCCCTGGAGATTTCCTCAGTGAGGTGTGTCAGCGCTCTGCTCCTCGCCGTCTGAGACTTTGATCCTCGTTGGGCTTGTCTGAGCTTGTGTCACCGCGATTTTCCTCTTCTCTTCAGGAGTTATCCAAGCGACTTGGAAAGCTCATCCAAGGAGAAATTGACCAGCACAACAGAGGCGTCATATTCACGCGAGCGTTTGTCGCTCGCCACAAAGCCAGAATACGGGGGCTCTTCAGCGCCATCACAAGGTACTCTGGGATATTTCCAGCTTTGTGCTTTTCTTTTTAAGAAAAATGTAGTGAAACTCACAGTCGTATTGTTTCTTTCTGAACCAAAAAAAATGTTTCTCCTCTATGTCTTAACTTCCACTGACGTGGAAACGCCTCACATGTGGAATAGGACAGGATTCACCTGCAGAAATCACAATCCACCCTTTTCACGTGACGTCACACAAAACGGCGAGTGTGCAGAGTGACTTCTGGTTATATATTATGTCTGTGGTTTAGAACGGCAAAGCTGACCGCTGAACACTGTTTAAAGCAATTTAATGTAAATAATGAAAGGTAACCTAACCAATTGAAATATTTATTTTCTAAATGTCCTTCCTGGTTGTATTAGTTTTCCCTCTCAGATCAAACATCAGTATTCCTCCTGCAGAATCCTTCACAGCTGCTTCCCCAAAATCCTCTGGATGATATTAAACCAGTCGTGGATTATTTCTCTCTACAACCCGGTCATAGTTAGATGAAGGTTACAGGAACTTCAGTGAATGCTGCTGGTTTGATCATGAATTCAGATTCTCTTCTTCTAATTGATGCTAATGCTAACGTTAGCTTTCCACGACTTGATGAGACGTAGATCTGCAGAAGATCTTTTCTGTCCAGTTAAAGTTGATTACATTTCTGTGTTCACAAAATCACTAAAACAGACTAAAGTAAGACAATTTCAATAAAGAAAAACTAATAACTGTTGTTATTTTCTGACGTAGCTCCTCTTTGCTGTTGATCATAACTGAGTCTGATCCTGGAGGATAATAAAGGGAAACAAGGATCAGAATAATTTGAAACCGTCAAAAATATATAAAAGAAAATGATTATTTTCTCGTAATTTTCTAAATGTGTGTTGCCAGAGTTAAACTTTTTTCTCGGAAGCTCTTATTTTGAAAACTGAAAATACATGGCATTTAAAGTACCGGTATTCACTGTGCCACTTGGTAAACATTCCTATTTTTACAATTACTCCTTAAAATACCCCAAAAAACAACAAATACCTCTGATAACAACAACTACATTTAACCTTGAAGTAGTTAAAACAATATTGACCAACATACAGCAATCTGCATCTTGGTTGTCTCTATTAAATATGGCCAACATGAATTTCTATCAGTTTTTCTGCTTAAAACACCCGAGAATAACATCAAGCAACCGAAAGGTCGATATTTTCAATAAAACTTCAAATATTAAAGGATTATTCAAATTTGTATTTAGATTTGTGAACAATCTATGAGAGGAAATGAAAATACAGTTCAGGAGGACATTCATCAAATAAATATTGTATATTTTTCTGTTAAAATTGATAATGTTACCTTTTATTATTTATGTAAAATTGTGTTAAACAGCGTTCAGCTTTGCCATTCTAAACCCGAACACTGGAAGTCACCAATCACATTTTCGGGCTTGTCACCATTTTGTCTGACGTCACTGTAAAAAGGGTCTATAGTGCTGAACAAAGTTCAGAAAACTTTCAAAAGTACATTTTTCAAAAGAAAAGTTGAGGCTTGTATTGTCGTTAACTTGGTGCTGCTCAGTTGAACTGCTTTGTAACAGACGTGTAGACTCTAGATCTACCACTGACTAGAGCTGCTGTGGATTAGAAGGTAGAATTTCGATTTAAACTGCTCCACAGTACAGCTACCATAGAGTAGAGCTGCTCAGCTTTGATGCCTCTTGTTTCTGTGCATCTTCCAGGCCGACGCTGGTCAGCAGCATGATTGGTGCCTTCGGGTTTCAGGAGCATCTTCTGTACTGTAAGGACCGTCCTCTGGTTTTGATGGCTGCCCTGTTTGCTGTGCTGAGGCCGTCTTCTTGTTGTCAGCTGTCTTGGAGGAGCTGGTGAGCACCGGACGTCTGAAGGGAAGTGTGGTCGGAGGCCGGCAGGACAAAGCCGTCTACGTTCCCGATATTTACGCCAAAACGCAGAACGCTTGGGTGGACTCCTTCCTGCAGCAAAATGGATATTTAGGTCGGTTCTGAAATGCCTCATACCCACCGGCAGCTGCAGTGCAGTCACAAGCAGCTCCAATTTTCTACAAATTTGAGCTTTTTACTGGGATGTTGCAGGAACATTTGTTTATGTCTGAGTTTAGAGGAACGAAGCTACAGCCTCGTACTGGACCGAGGTTCAAGCACCCATGGTGCTGCTCCTCAGGTGCAGTTCAAGTGAAAGTTAAAGTGAATAGTTTGTCCCCTCCCACCCTGAGCTGAAGCTTTCTCACTCTTGCAGAGTTTGATGCTTTGGTCCGGCTCGGGATTCCAGACCCATCCAGCTACATCAAGAAGCGCTTCAAATCCAGCAAGCTGCTGTTTCTCCGAGCCGCCTGTGTGGGTCAGGCTCTGGTGGACCAGGTGGAGGCCTCGGTGGAGGAGGCGGTCAACTCTTCCACGTGGACTGACCTCCAGGTCAGAGGTCTTCACACGTGTGTCACTTGCATCTTTGGAAAAAGCTTCTCATCAGCTCTGTCGGTTTCAGCCCATCCTGCCCAGCTGCCTGTCGAGTGAGGATGTCGGCATGCTCATCAGCCAGGCCATGAGGAACACCAACATCCAGTCGTCTGCCAGAGTTCTGGGAGAGACCGTGGTCGTCAGCGAGAAGTTCATCAGTAACTGTCTCTCTTTGTTTGATGAGGCCATGCAGCAGAAAGCTCAGAAGGTACAGCGGCGTCTGGCCTCTGAAGTCTCTTCATCTCTTCATCTCTTCAGCATCTTCTGTCATCATCAGGAACTCAAGAACAACCCGGTCTTCTTGATAACAGAGGAGGACTTGAAGCAAGCTGCCGCTCTGACAGAGAGCTCAGCACCTTCCAAAAAGGAGAAGAAGGATGCAGAGCGCAGGAAGAAAGCGGCAGGTTTGTTCAGACTGACCCAAACACAAAGGCCTCCTGAACAAAAGTCCACATTTGTGACCAGTTCTTCTAAAAGCTCGTGCCTCTGGTGCTGTCCATCTGCCTGTCCCACAGAGAGCAGCGTGAAGTCAGGCGGGGGAGGAAACGCCCGGGAGATCCGCATCCGTAAAACCAAGAAGAAAGGGAGGAGAGAGGACGACAGCGATGAAGAGAACGGACCCGCACAGCCAAGTACGCCCAAAAACGGGTTTATCGCGATGGAGACGACATGAAGTCTCAGTCTAAACCTTCTGCTCAGTGAGGCGTCCTGTTAGTGCTGCCACAAACGATGATTTTAATAGTCGACTAATCTACGATTATTCTTTCCAATTAGTTGATTGATCAAGTCATGGGCAAACTGGATGTGAAGCTGGATGTGTGAATGCTGTAAGCTGAATTTGTCTGCTTAAGATGCTAGTGCTGATACATGAAGATGCTGAAATTGATGGCTGAAATCACTGAAGATGATCGCTGAAATCACTGAAGCTAATAGCTGAAAATGCTGAAGCTGAAATATTAGCTAAATGCCAAATTAGCCTAAAACCCCACCCCACCCCCCCACCCCTAAAAAAAAAACGTAGGTTTTTCAAAACAGCTGGCATGTAGCTGAAAAAAATAGCTAAACTCCAAAATAGCCTGAAAAAAATGAAATAAGCCTAAATCAGCCAAAATAGCTAGCATGTAGCTGAAATTTTAGCTAAACTCTAAAATAGTCTAAAAAAAAAACGTAATAAATGTCAAAATAGTCCATAAAGCTAGCAGAATGGCATTCTAACTTTCCACTTTACTACACTCTGTCTCCATGTAATATAAAGTAACGACTAATCGACGATTTTAGTGGTCAATTAGTCGATTAATCATGCCAGCCCTGCTTCCTATGCACCAAGAGTTTCTTCTTCATGCAGGCGGGGCCTCAAGCTTCACAGTCAGACTAAGTCCTTGTATTTTCCTTTTCCCAAGATCGCAGCAAACAGAGTGAAGCTCCTTTCATGACCCAGGAGGAGATCGTGACGGTTCTGGAGGACAGACTGAACGACTGTCCTGAGGAAATCCTCTCTGAGCTGGCTGAGACTTTAGTCAGGTAAAATTCTGCTTCCTGCTTCCTGTGTGTCGACAAAATCCAAACCTCCTAAGGACGTCTCTGCAGGCCTCTGACCAAACGCTACCAGGAGGTGCTGCGAGCCGTCTTCATGTCCTCCTCCAGCTCCTCAGCAGGCAGCAGCAAGAAGAAGAGCATGAAGGATCTGCAGGAGGAGATCAGCAACCTCCACAACAGCATTCGACTGTTTGACAAAGGCACCAAGTTCTTCTCTGGTACGTCCGCCGCCTGCAGCAGCAGTCACACACCGGTTAGAGAGCTTTGGCTAGGGCGTTGTTAGAGTCCCCACATGGGTGAGACGGATGCCCAGCATTGTTTATCCCGCTCTGGGGGGGGTGAAACTGTGCGGGAGAAAAGTGGAACAATCCTCTCTACACGGGGCCCCTATGTACAAAAAAGAGGAAAAAACTCTGATCTGTTCCAGCTGCTGGTGCTGCAGACTCCTGAGGAGTGATGTGATGAGCGGCAAAATAAACCGAAATGAATCGATAAACTATTGTGCGATTGCTTAGTAAGCATTCACACTACTGTGATCCTCCTGCTCCTTTCTGTACGATTTTCAGCACATGAAAACTCAATCACACTTTCAGAGATTTCAGCAATTCCTGCCTGGAATATGTTAAAATAAGTTTTTATTTAATTTTAATTCTCAAGAATTAAATAATATTAATTGAAAAGTGTTTTTTTTTTTTCTTTTTTGCGTAGTAAGCAGATGCCAGGACTTCCCTCTGGATTAATCAGCCTCCTCTCTACATGATCCTCTATGAATGAACATGTCATTTTGGTTTCTGCGTGGTGGAAACGTGACATCTTTAATGTGAATGTTCTCTAAATGTTCATGAGGAACTCATATTTGAACATCCTTCACTTTAAAAAGGGGCGGAGACCACAGAGAACAGAGAAGAAAACCTGCTCCAGACCAGGTTACGTTCACAGACTCAGTTGCCATAGTGATCTATTCTGAGTTCAGCGAATCCTGCTTCGTGATACAGGTTTAAGTTTTCTCAGTTTCTGAAACTGAAAACTCAGAGTTTTCCTGAATTTGGAGTTCACAAACTCAGAGTTTCAACAAAACCTGCTTCTTGAAACGGGCCCCTGGACATCACTGTTTGTATTTTTGGTATTTATAGACTTGATAGTTTTTGAAATATTAAGCCAAATATGCCCTACAGGAAATATATGAGAAAGTCTTCACATTTAAAATGTTAAGTAGAGGAACTACAACCATTTAAATATATTTATAATCTATGTTTTCATCGGGCTGCACGGTGGCGCGGTGGTTAGCAAAAGGCCCCGGTTCAAATCCCGTCTGGGACCTTTCTGTGTGGAGTTTGCATGTTCTCCCCGTGCATGTGTGGGTTTTCACCGGGGACTCCGGCTTCCTCCCACCGTCCAAAAACATGCTTCATAGGTTAATTGGTGACTCTAAATTGCCCCTAGGTGTGAATGTGAGAGTGGATGTGTGATTGAGGCCCTGTGACAGACTGGCGACCTGTCCAGGGTGAACCCCGCCTTCGCCCATCAGTAGCCGGGATAGGCTCCAGCACCCCCGCGACCCTGAAAGGGAAGAAGCGGCCAAGAAAATGGATGAATGAAATGAATATGTTTTCATCATTATATTAATTTTATCATTTTTAGCAACATGGTGACGTTTTTGGCTAATCTGTTACCTACTGAGGTTTGTAGGCTAATTTAGAGTTTTGCTTCTATTTTAGCAACAGGCTAACATTTTTTTACTACTCAGTTCAACTCCAAAAGCCACGCCCCCTCAGAGGAGATTTTGGAAACAGTGGCCTCAGATCAACATGAAAATGGCTTTTTAAGAGATTTAGGTTGTTGAATTTTGGTTAAAAACTTCATAACCATATGAAAACACTACTGGGAACGTTTTTTTTTCTATTAAAAAAAGTATCCTGATGTTTTTTCAAAGTTTTCATTCTAACCCAGTTTGGTTGTTTCTGAAAATATTTTTTGCTAAATTGCTTGCAGATGTAAAAATGAATTCAAATAAAGGAAGAATGTTGTTTTTCTTCTCAGATGAAACTCAGGTGAACATCATCAAACACGTCCTGAAGACCTTGTGCGCTGATGTCACCAACATTCTGGTGAACTTCCTGGCTGCAGACCTCATGATGTCTGTGGAGAATCCCAGCACCATCACCAGCGAGGTTCGTCTCTTCCTCTGTTCGACGGCCCAGGACGAAGTGGCTGCTGCTCATGCTCACTGTCTGATGTGTTGCTGCAGGTCAGAGTGAAGATTTTGGGGAAACTGTCTGAGGAGACCAGAGGACCTCTGATGAAGCTGCACAACACTCTGAATGGCAAAGTAGGTTCAGTCTTCAGAGGGAAATGTGGAGCAGGCTGTCTAAGAGCTGCTAAAGATTTGATGTGTTTGATGGAACTCCTACAGAGTGTTGAAGATTTCCTGACCAACCTGGAGGCTGCTGCTGAAGTCTGTGGATTCATGCTGAAAAAGGGGGACAAAAAGAAGGAGAGGTAAACCTCCCCGAAGAGCAGGTTCCATTCAAATCTGGAAATGTGTTTTGGGGGGATGTCAACACGAGTCTTCCAGACAGGCGCTGTTCCTGCACCGCCAGGCGCTCACCGAGCAGCTGAAGGAGGCGGAGGACCCCGCCTTGGTGCTCCACCTGACCAGTGTGCTGCTGTTCCAGGCCAGCACCCACTGCATGCTGCACGCCCCGGGGCGCTGCGTGCCGCACATCATCGGCACGCTCACCGGCCGAATACCTGCGGTAGGAAAACCTTCAAATCCTTCTGCTGTGGCATAGTGTATCATTGGGACGTAAATTTACACAAATGCCATCAGAAAGATGTTTTTGCAGAATCTTCACAGCAGTGAACATGAGCAGAGCGGTGTATGTGCGTCTGCGCAGGAGCAACAGCAGCTGCTGTCCTCCTACCAGAGTCTGGTGGTCAAGCAACTGGTGAGCCAGAGTCCAGGCAGGGAGCAGGAGGAGCAGCAGGAGCAGCAGGAGCAGCAGGAGGAGGAGGGTCACAGCGTGCGCTCACAGCTGGCCGCCATGACACCCCGAGTGAAGGAGCTGGTCCTGTCGCAGAAGAAGCCGTCCATTTCTGAAGACTAGTTTCAGTGTGGGAGAGTTGATAGAGTCTGCAAACATTTTGGACTAAAATGTGAAATCATTGAAGGGAGTTCCAGAGGAAAATGCTCAGATTTTCACAATTTCATTAAAATTTCCTCTGCTGATGCCTCTATGTTTTCCTGAACACACGAGCAGCCTGAAAGACTTCAGATGAGATGTAGGAGTGGATTTGGGTCTATAATTTCAACAGTCAGTCTTCACAAGGAGCGTTACCAGATAAGGAGCGGTGAGACGGGAAACTTCCTTAAAACCCCAAAGCTTTATGTTTATGTTTGGTGCAAAGGTTGAAGACTAAATGTGATTTCTTTTCAACTCTAAGGACATTGTGTGTTTTTTTAAAAAGAAATGCAGTTAGGGATGACTGATGATGGAAGAAAACCAAAGGCTGTGAAGTTTAAACACACAAAAAAATTTCAAAGTCAAGAGAATTCAGGATTCTGGTTGATTACAGTTTTTCTCAGTCATTTTGGTGCATTTCTCAGAACACTATTAACATTTGCACAGCAGTTAGTGCATTTCTCAAAACAATTAGTGCAAACTTCAAAACCTAATGGACAGCCTGCAAAAGCACATCACATGCTCAAGATTGATCATCCATTCCTCAAAAGCAAGTATTCATGTCAATGAAACTGTCAGTGCCATCTAAAGGAAAAGTCTTGACACCATCTTTATGAACAAGATAGTCAAATGGATTTGTCATGTTTTCACTATGACAGTTTATAGTTTCAGTGTTTTCATTGCAAAAATATTTGGTGACACTTGAAAATGCTCAAGACAGCACTATGGCCTACTTGTACAGCCATCTGAAATGTGCAGTAAAGTCACTGTAGATGTTAAACATAAAATCACCCTGAACAATATACAGCACATGTAACAGTACAGTAAATCATTCTGGAACATCCAGACGTTCCTGTCTGTCTGGACACATATTTTCATCTACATCACAACAGATGTTATCCCTCACAATGCAGCGAGGAAAGTATCTCCTGGAGTGGCGAATCCATCCTCTGCAGGACTCTGCTGTGATGTCGTCACATGCTGCATCCATGGCTGCTAGCAGGGCCATTTGCTCATGTGGATGCCGGTCATAAAATTGCACACAGCTCCTCATGAGTGACAGCTGGAATTCACCTGAGATCAATTGTTCAATTTAGGAGACATTTCCAGAACAAAATGATGAAGGACGATACAGAATTTGCTTGTCAGATGGTTAATATTTGACATTTGATAACTAGTTCAACAATTTTGAGTGTAATGACTCAAGCAATGAAAGTAAGACTATTAGTTTTATTGAGAACGACTATTCAGCATCCATAAGTATAATTAATTCTGACTGACATGACATAAGCAAATGGAAATGTCAAAAAACAGCAGAGAAATCTATCAAAGCAACTGATTCATGTCCAAAATCATTTGCAGTTTGTTCAGAGAGAGGAGAAATTGCTACTATGATGTGCACAAATGACTAAGTGTTGTGGAGGTTGAACTAATAGTTATGAGAATTTCAATTCTGATCCGAGAAACGCACCAAAGCGACTGAGAAAAACTGTAAGAGGAAGGCAGGTGGAGCAGTCTTCTCTCAGCTGAAAGCTTGGTGGTTCAAATCCCATCGACGATAGTCACAAATCAAAGTGTCCATGGGCAGAACGTTAAACCCGGATTAACCAACAGTGGAGGCACACCGTTAATGGAATATGTGCCATACAAGTTCATCCATTTTCAAACATCACTGGGTTGCTGGAGCCTATCCCAAATACTAGCTTCACCCTGGATTGTTCACCATTCTGTCAAACTCAATCGCTAAAAAGAAGCCAAAATCCAAAACACACGTTCAGTCGCGGGCCGAACAGGATAAACATTTATTGAACACTCTAAAACTACATTTTTAAAACTTCAAAACCGTAACTTTTTAACATAAGTATGAACGAGATATATAGCATTACCTGTGATAATGCTAGTGTGAATGCTTTAAGATGCTAATATCTGAAGATGCTAGCTGACAGCGCTAAAGCTCATAGCCGGCTAAAATATTTGCTAAATTAACCTAAAAAAATAATAAAAAAAAACTTAGGTTAGCCAAAAGCTAGAATGTATAGCTGGGACAAATGTTTTTATGTCAATGAAATTATCATTATTTTAAAAATAACAAGTCATGACTCCAGCTTCTTTGACGATCAAGTCAAAATATTTCAGCATGTTTACACTGAGGCTGATTACTATGGAAGTGTTTCCAAATGTCATGTAATGTAAAGACAACATTACAGTATGTATCATGCATGGCATTTTGAAAACTAGAACTCAGTAAAAAAAACTGTTTAGACTGTTTACTTGCAACCGTTCACAGCAATGTGCAAATGGAAACAAACAAACAAAAAACCTTTGGTTCAGTAAACCTTACTGAAGTACTTTTGGAACAGAAAATACTGTAAAACAGACAGTTCTGCAAATCAATCATGGACAACGAGACAATCTCTTCTGTCAGGCCACATAGTTTCATCCACATCACAGTGAATATCAGCTCTATCAAAGCACAGAGGAAAGAATCTTCTTGAAAACTGAATCCACCTCTGCAGACTCTGCTGTGACGTCATCACCAGCTGCATTCATGACCTCTAGCAGGTCATTTGGGTATGTGGACACTGATCATATACCTTCCACCTCCAGGAAGAGAAAAACTTCTCAATGAGATTCAGAAATGGAGAGAAGGGAGGAAGATACTCCACCAGCATCCTGTCATGTTCTGCAAATCACTGTCTGGTGATAATATTGGGTACGACAAATACTTCAAACACTTTTCCATTAGTGTATATTGAGGTTTTCCTTAAAAACTTTATGCAAAGTTTCATGGAAACACGAGAATAATATTTAAAATGGACATACATAATGTTTGACAACATGTTCAACAAGTTTATGTGCAAAGACACAATCGATGAAAAGAAGATTAATAGTTGTACCAACAATGACTAATCAGCCTGGACAAGTTTAGATCATTTTGACAGACATGACAAAACAAATGAATAATGATCAAAAGTAAGTCAAAAGTGATACAATTATAGAGATTTGTACTTCATCAATTGTCTTTTGTGCAAAAGGATTTACTATGGAACGAAATGAACATGAAACTGACACCAGGTTGTGCACAAAGGACTAAATGTTATGGAGGATGCACTAATTGTTGTGAGAAGTTTAATTCTGTTATGAGAAACACACTAAATTGATGGGGAAAAACTGTAATAAAAATCAAAATAAAGCACAACATCAATGTTATTCTAAGCTTTCATTTGAGCCATGTTTTGTGGAAATTGGTTAAGAAATGAGGGAGCTAGCCGTATTTTTGTGGTTGATTTTTCACAATAAAACGCCGCCATTGACAAATGTGATCATGTTTTTGTGTCTAAACAGACCGTAGAGATGAAAATAAACATACAATGGCAGCACCCACACAGTCACGCGCGCACTAACCCACACACACACAAAACAGACAGACATCCACACACACAGCAAAACGTCGTGGGCTCCGGAGCAGGGAGCGGGGCGGCTGGGTTTGGGGAGGAAAAAAGGAGGAGCAGAGAGCAGTTCCTCTTAGCAGAAACATGGGCTGATACTTTTAGTTTATGAATTTACAACAGACACACACACACGCTACTTCCCTTTGTCAAGTTGATAAGCCAGTCATACTATTGAACTTCATCAATCCAGCCTCCTCCTTTCTGGGCTTGGGTAATCAGCATTTACAAGCTCAGCTGATTAGATTCTTGCACAAAGGAAAAATCTGTTCATTTGACAGCAGTGTGTTACCTGTAACACTAGAGGGTGCAGTTCTTGTACTATTTACAGCTTAGTTTTTAGAGATATCAAAAATGTAAATATACCACGACATCAATGATTTCCTGAGCTTTAATTTGAGCCATGTTTTGTGGAAATCGATTAAGAAATGAGGGAGCTAGCCGTATTTTTGTGGTTGATTTGTGCATGTCTTACTTCCATCAGAACATTCCAGTATATTTTGTTCAATTAAAAACAAGTTTATTTGAATGAGTCAAAAAGCAAAAGGCGGTACTTTTAAAGTCCCATTTGTAGATGTAAAGAGGCAAAAAGAGTTGTTTTTGGGTTGGGGTACCTTCTCCATGGCCTAGCGGTTAGAGCTCCAGTTCAGCAATTGTGAGGTTGCTGGTTCAAATCCCACTGTGGGCTGTTGTGGTCTTTTTTTGTTTGTTTGTTTTTTTAATCCCCAAAAAATTCAATTCAGGTGAATTAAACATTTTTTTATAATAAACAGGGGAAATGAATTACAAAATATCAATACGGGGGGTATTAGTTTTGATTTTGGTATTTTTAAAGGGTAATCAAATAGTGCAGTTGGAGGCTTATTCCATTCTCAGCCCATATTTGAAAAAAATGCCGAAAAAGGGGGCGGGGTTGTGGAGCCAGACTGAGCGGCAGAGGTGTGGCTTACATCTATGATTGACTGTTGGGCTATGTAACATATACTGGGTGTTCAATATGTAGAGTGGCTTGTCTTTGTTATGTTCAATTAAAAACCAAACCCCCAAAAATGTGGAGAGTGGTACTGTAGAATCGGTGAGGCCGCCTGATTGTCCCCCTGCAAAGGGGGTGCCAAAGCCTCAGTAACTGGACCCAAGCTGGCTGAAGCTGTCCACGAAAAACTTGCAGCCATATCCCTTATGGCTTGTCAAGACCGCATCGCCATTGACATGGTCCTGGCTGAGAAAGGCGGAGTCTGTGTTCTCTTTGGAGCTGAGTGTTGTACGTTCATTCCAAACAACACGGCTGCAGAAGGGAGCCTCACTTGCGCTGTTGAAGGTCTGCGTAGCCTGACTAACAAGATGAAAGAACATTCAGGTGTTGACACTTCCATGTGAGACAGCTGGTTGAACATGTTTTGGGCGTACAAGACCCTGTTTCTCTTCTAATTTGGTCTCTATTGCTGTTTTCACTGCCATTCTCACCACCTGCGGGTGTTGCCTTATTCCCTGTATCCAGAGTCTCACCCAACGCCTCATTGTCAAAACCACTGAGGAACCCAACAGCCAGCCATGATTAATCTCCTGGCAGCTGAAGGTGGTTCATTTGGTGATGACTCTGAGGAGGAAGACGAAGAATATGCTGCTTAAAATGCTCGCTATCATGTGGCTTAAAAATGCTCAAAATTTTGCTAATCATTGTTGTAGCTGCTTGTAGCATTAGTGTGGTCGCACCCATGAAATGGGCCGAGGGGGAATTTCCCACAGGGTTTTCGCCCCCTCTACAAGTTCAGCATTGTTTAGGGAGGCTCCTATGACGTTTCAAATCCAATCCTACGACACGTAGAAGGTTAGTTACTGATGTTTTGCATTTCTTATGATGTTGAGCTGAAGTTGCCTCACCAGCACCCCCAACAGGAGGGAATGTTAGAAAATATTTTTGTGGGGGTGCAGTGAGTCTAGCCACAAAATGTGCAAAAGTCTACTCAAACTAGTTCTAACCGCTTTTTAAGCTTCAGCTCCTTATTCCCTCATCCTGCATGACTCCGCTGAAGGACGACTCCTGAGATAAACACTGACGGTCAGAACTTGTGCTCAAAACCAAGGTCTTTTTCCTCTGCTCAGTAACTTTCCATCTCCAAATATGGTGTTGTTCCTGTTTTCTATGCAAAGTTAATAAAAGCCTATTGTACATTGTGGGGCGGTGGGCAGTCGGACGAAGACAGGCTGTTAACCTGTTCTCTCTTCTCCACCGCCTCCCTTTTGCAAAAGAGTGTTTTGAAGTTGAACTGACTGGTTCGTGTTTTTATTCACTTTGGAGAAGAGAGTCTTACGTTTTTATTCCTAACAGGTACCAGGCAAGGTGATGCAAGTTTCTCCACAGAACTTGCCTGAACAGAACTTCAACACAAAAGTAAAAAAATTGTAGTTTCCTCTTTCTCTGGACATCGGGGGAGGACGGTGTCCGAAATGCACGAATAAAAACTTCACGGAAGAGGGGCTTCTTTGCTGGTCTAGGCCTAGTCCTGAGGGGGCGTTCCTGTTTTTAAAATGACCCCTCTTCCATACACTCTCATGCACTTATGTTTTATTTCATTAGAGAGTACAAGGGCGAGAGCGCGCCAACGTTTGGAATCTGGAGGGGCAGAGCAAGAATCATCCAATCTGTGGGGAGTTGGGGTGTTTTACGATTAGAGGCGATTTGCATATCCCAATGAGCTCGGGGCGTAACTTTATTCTGGTGTCTGGATGTGCTTTTTCTCTATTATCTGCATTACCAAGAAGGTGGGTTTCTATCAAACATAGTTTGAACAAACCTATATATGAATCCTATATGTATAAATAAAACACTTCCTTATAACACAGAACATCAATTCTCCAAGATTTGATGGTTACATATAATTAATTCATGGACCTTAACCTCAAAGTAGTTGTGAATCTTCTTCTGTTAGGAATACAAATTTGATTGTACACATTTAATAAACAGGGCATTTCTTCTGGAGCTGTGAAGAGATGTTTTACATGTTAGAACCAATTAACTAAAGTCCTGTCTTTTAAAACATGATAAAAGGTTATGAAGGGTCACCTGTTTCCCACAAAGGATCTTGAGAGTCTGTCAGGAATTCTTGAAGACTCCACAGGGGGTCGACCTGCTGGAACCAAAGGAGGTAGCATGTTTGGTTGCAGAAGAGGGCGTTATCCTTTGAAAGTGACAGCTCAAAATTGACCAGAGTTTGAAATGTGTAATAGCAAGAGTTTTGGCCAGGTCACCAAGAGTTTAATGACCTTACGTCCAAGTGTGAAATAGCAGTTTCAATCATCTTTATTGACCCCATATTGGGAGAGGGACTTTGTTATCTTGAGGTGATGCGCTTCAAACAAAAGTTGAATGACCAAAAGGTCAACACAGGTTATCACAGCTGTCTACCAGGGTGGAACGCTACAACACTGAAGCTGAAAAAGAAAGTAGGTTTTTGTCTGAATGAAATACACTACATTACCTTCAGAACATCAATCAATAAATTTATGGGGCAAAATAAAGGAGTAAATACTGTATCTTGTAATGAAAGATTGAATCCGGTAAATGAATAAAACTTTGAAGACAACAACCCTTTCTTACTCTGACTGCTCTGAGAAATGATGTCCATCAAAGTTATGAACAGAGCATGTGACAAAGATGAACTCTGTCCATGTGTCCCTCCCTCTCAGAAACCACCACCTTGAAAAAGATATCTTTGAATGTCATCAACACAAACATATGCTGACCTCATGTTAACTCCAGGAGGATTGTAATGGGAGCAACCATCTGGTCTAGTATTCAGCAACAGAACCACAGTGTTCATCCAGAACCTGAGGTTCCACCACAGACCGGAGTCTCTCCACAGGGACATCCAGAACATACCGGGGGGCTAAGGAGCATCAGTCTCCAGTACCTGGAACACATCCTGCTTTTCTACAGGGGTAACCAACAGACCCGTTTGCTGATCCAGAAGTCCAACCCTCACGGTGCGTGTTATGTTGAAGACGTGTCTGCCAAGACTGTCCTACAACATCCACAGCTTGTAAAACCCCATCCCTCCAGGAACCCCCACTGCAGTTTTCAACCATCTCAGCCCCCACAAAAGGTATCAGAATAAATCACGCAAAAGATCAGGTAAACCCGCGCTTTATTAAGTTTCTTCACTTTGACAATCAAAATACTGGGCAGAAATCACACGGCGTCAGCACCATGGACAGCAGCCACTGCGGGCCCTGATGCTGTAACCCTTGTGCTATGCTAGGCATGTTTACATTAAAAGTGGGGTCATCTGGACCCCACCAGACAGAGTGCTGACTTTTTAAAAGGATTTTGTATCTTCTCTGGTGTCTCTGGCAGGCATAAAATCCTGTCCACCTTTGTCAATGTACGGGTGGGGTCATCTGGACTCATAGGAGAGCACGAGGAATTCCCCTGGTCCGCATCGATTCGAAGTTAGCACACTGGATCCTTCTCACAGATCTCCCAGCAGAACCTTCCCCTGTCAGTCGGCTGGTATCTGGACCGGTGCGGACCGGGTGAATCTCAGTGTTTAATTAAAACAAAGCATCTTGTGGGCCTGCTGTGGTTGTCGTGTATGGTGCTCACGCAACCTGATTTCTGCCCAGTGCTTTGACTGTCAAAGCAATGAAATTCAATAAAGCGCGGGTTTAACTAACCTTTGTGTGGTTTACTCATACGTCTTCTGTGGTTTTGACGTTGTTCATTCGTGATACATCTGTGAAAATTTCATATATAAAGAGCACTTTTTTCATGCATACCCATGTAAGACCCATTTTCTTAGGTAATGAATGCAGTGGCATTGTGATACGGCCTTTAAAGTCACTGAAAGCTCTTCAATCTTTCCCATGTTGGAGTTTGGAGTCTGACTGATGATGGACTGATTCTGTGCACTGGTGTCTTTCTCACAGGTGATTTGTTGAAACAGGTGTCTTTAGTTCAGGTGACAGGTTGATTAGGAGAGTCTAACTGGAACCAGAACTCTCTATGGTTACTGGGAGATTAAATACTAACACTAAAAATGAAATATGCAACTGCAAGTCATAACAGTCTTCCTTTTGTCCTTCCAGCCATCCTTCATGCATGTGACCAAATCATTAGTTGGTCAGTTGTTAACATTGGTTGGATTAATAACGTTTTGTATTTTTACCTCTAAAGAGAATGAAATGAATTGATGATGATTTTCATTAAACTAAGAAAGGTTAACTCTTCCTTTGCTGTTCAGAACAATGCAGCTCATGATCAATGTTAGAACACAGGATTTATTCAGAGATGCCAACACCAGCGCAATGGAATTTGTACAAATTTCACAAGTCAAATGAAAAATTCACATTGCAACTCATGACCATAAACTTACAGCAGAAACATGAACAAACTCATGCCATGGTCAGAAAACTGCAGCTGAAAACAGAAAGTCATGTATAAAAGAGAAAAACAGATCATATCACATCATTTCAGATTGATTTGTTTTGCATTTGAGCATTTCAGGAGTGAACATCTTTGTTATAACACATTTAGCTGATGTCCAGTTTACTGGCTGACCATAAGTGATAGAATTGTGCTTTAAGTCGTGTTAGGGTCAACTGAATGAGGAGTCTGTGTGTCTCATGAGGAGATGGAAGCTGCAGACACACAGCTCTGAGCAGACCAGAGGCAGAGGGAAATCAGTGAAAGCAAAAACATGAAGAGCAGGTTAAAAGAAATGTCTCTTCTCCTGCAGTTTGGTCTGCCTGGAAAAGTGGATTTGCTGCTTTAACTGCTTTTAAAAGGTTTAAGAGTTGGTGTGTTCCCTGACCTGAACTCACACTTTGCGGTCAGTCTGCATGTCCTTCTTACACCTTCAAAAGACTCGTTGGGAGCGGGGGTTCTCCTCGTGCACAGGCATGAATACTTGATTCTTCTAGTTCTGAGGGAGAAATCTCAGCTTTCAGGTCTCCTGACCATCTCAGGGAGACAAACAGCCCAGCACTCACTCTAGTCTCCATTCAATCAGTGAAACATGTTTAGGACTGGGAGTTGAAGACCCTGGAACCCCCCTACCACCTGCATGCATGGGAGAACATGCAGACCCTATAAAGACAGACCAGCATTTTGTAGAAGTGACACACAGACTGATGGTCTGACCGGAAACTTGTTGCAGGAACTCACTGTTGTTCATATCCTGCAAACTCTACAGTTTTAGATGAGAACAACAGTGAGTTTGTGAGGCGGGGGGTCAGAGAGGGTCAGGGGTTACGTTTGTCCACTTCACTCCCATTTTCTGCCCATGCTGCAAATGCTTAAATCCAGGTTACTATGAGGGATCTCTGCAGGACTTCAGACCCGTGTCACTGACGTGCAGGTTTAGTGCACGTGGCTTTCCTTCCTCTTCTTGCAGAAGATTTAGAAGCAGTTCTGCTGCGGCTCAGATGCATGCCCGAAGAGTGCAATCTCCAGTGGGAATGCTTGACCCTGTAAGTCCAGTGTAAGCTGCATATCTTCAGCCTTCAGCACCTCTTCCACAATAAAACATCCGAACATGGAGGCGTCCTTGCGTGAGGTCGCTCAACCACAGTCCGTCTCGCCATGTTCAATTCTGATACATGACTGTAGGAAAAGGCTCGTACAAAACGCAGTACAGTTCATAAAAAGATCAGCAGCTCTTTTCTATTTGAATTCATAAGAAATTGCATATACCCAAACACTTCTTTCCATATAGATTGCATCTAATGAACTATTCAGTCTCATCAAACGGATATTGCTGACACGCTGCCCGTTAGCTGCTCAGGTTTGGTGACTTTAAATAAACTCACAATGGCAGATTGTCTCCCACATTTTCGGCAGTCCCTTCAGGAAACTCGCACCCGCAGGACAGGAACAGCACCACTCAGGAGGGCACCAGAGGGTTTCCGTGCATTGTTTGACACGCTCCTTCTCCTAAATTTACAGCAATGTTCTGAGACATCAGAGATTCTCTCTGTGTTCAGTGTTTTCACGTTAAACATCAAATGATTCAGGCTTACATAAAGAAGTGTACAGCAGAACACATCAGCAGCTATGAACAGAATTCCCCATTAAATCACATGGACATGTTCAAAATGTTGAAAACAAGTTTCTTTAAAGCAAGGCAACAACCAACAGAAAGAAACACAGATGGACGCAGAGCGCTGATGACAGCAGCATGAGACTGTCTTTGCTCCCAGTTCGGTTTGGGGGCGTGGCCTGGCTCAGACTTGGATGCCCTGAACGGCCTGCCTGATGTTCTCCAGCAGCGCCTTGTTCTCTGGACTCTGGTACTGATCCTGGTGGGTGTACATGTCTGTCAGTGTGCTCACATACGTGTCAAAGTTCTGCTCATTCATAGGTTCCTGTGGGGAGAGGAAACTGTCAGAAAGCAGGTGGTCACCAGCTGCTGCACACAAGGTTTACAGAAGTGAAGAGCAAAGCAGTCCTCCAGTGAGAGTAGTGTTACTTCAAACAGGATTACTTCTGTTTTCTTTGATGAGTACTTAGACAAACGGAGTCCAGTGTAGATGAGAGTAATGACTCTTCATCACAAATGTGCTCAAGTGAAGGTAAAAACAATAAGACTACTTTTAGGAGATTATTTCTTTCTAAATGTACTCAAGTGAATGTAACTGAGTAAAAGTCACTTGTTCCCACCCACCACAGGGGGCTTCTATCAGACAGTGAGGTTTGGAGGACAGACAGGAGGAAGGAGCTTCTTCTTTAGCTATTTTCTAAAACAGCTGAATTTTAAAGAGGAAACACAAATCCATGCAGAAATCAGGAGGGGGGGCTAGCTCATGGAGAGATGGGAGGATCATGTTAGCGGATGAGGACCAACTTAGAAAATGGAAACTGATGGGACACTGATGTGCAGATGGAAGAGCAGCAGATCATCTCAGCGACTGGGAGCTCCAGCTGTTTTCAGCAAGACACAGACTCAATCCTGACCGAGCCGTCATCCAAATGAGTTAGAGTTATTCTACACAAGCAAAGACATGTTCGTTTCTGAACAGCAGCTCCTCTCAGAAGAGGTCTGGGGGTTTACAGTGGGGTTTTTGGGCCTGCAGTTCGTAACAATCATGACCACAAAGGTTAAAATATCAGATCTTTAGCTCCTTCATGGTGTTTTGGCCGTTCTGCTTTTAGAACGATCAGCTACTTCAGGAGGTTTCTCCTCCTTCTTTGGTTTTCCTCAGCTCTGCAGTTTTTCAGATATCAAGCTGTTTCATGTTCATATGGAGGGAAAAATAAGGCAAATGTTGGAGGCTATTCTTAAGAAGAAAATAAGCCCTCTGACCTTATTCTATTCCAATCTATTCTATTCTATTTGTGCTCTTTGACATTTAAAAACTCCCCAAACTTTCAGTGGCGAGGATCGTTTAGAGTTTTCATGAAACAGCAAACATTAGCAGCAGCAGTTAAACTCAGACTTGACAAGTCTTTGACTTTTATTGCTTTACAATTTCTCTTTAATACAATTATGTGTTCATGATGGCTTTCTATACATGTTCTGGGGCAGAGGACAGTTGTTTATTCCCTCTTTCCTGTTTCTAGACATTTTACTGATTGTTTGAGTTATCACTGATTCATTTCCTTGTCATTTGCACTGACGCCCTGCAGTTGCATTGCAAGGGTGCATGAAATACAATACATGTAATGCTTCCTTTGGTTTTGGGTCAGATTTGAAGGAAAATACAACTTTTGATTCAACATTTTCACACAGTATTGCTTGCTTAATACTTTGCTCATAGTTTTGACCTCTGACACTTAGACTGACTAAAGCAGGTGACACCCTGCAGGATCTGTGTGCAGCTGTGATGTGCAGAAGCCACCGTGAACGCAGGAGTTACAGGAGGGGATGACAGTGCAGAGAGAAGGGTCATTAGATAAAGGATAAATGTGTCTCTTACTCTGGGAGGCATCTGTAAACAGCAGCTATGCTTTACTGGGGCCTCTTTCTGTGGCAGCGGTCTCTACAGGAGAGGAGAAGTCTATTATCGCGCTGGATACACAGCTTCACAAGTTACAGCCAGCGGGGAGAATCACACACAGTCTGCCTTCTCCTCCAGCTCTGTTTCCACTGCAGCTCAGAATCCCACTTGGACTTTTAAATTAGATCTGATGCAGGAGCCAGTATGATACATGAAAACATGAAGATAATCTCAGACTTACTTTTAAAAATAAAAACCACTGAAAGCTGAGAGGAGGTTAGTTTAGCTCAGCATGTGCACACGACAGCTCATTTTGACAGCAGATGCATACACCTCCATCATCTGACAGTACCGTTGCTGCAGTGGAAGCTTCTGCTTCCTGCCTCAGGGAAAAGTTAAGCAGAAAGTTAAGGGGAAAGTTTTCTGAAATGGCTGAAGAACTGCAGCATCAAGACAGCTCAGATCAGTGTCAGGATGTTTCTGCAGAAGACAATGAGTCAATAAAAGCACACTTTTAAAAAGTGGGCTAAGTGGCAGAGTAATAAACACGTGTCCCCTTAAATTTCACCTTAACCCCAGTAAGGCATCATGGGCTCTTCTGGATTTGCATCTCTGGTGTCGTCACACTGATGGAGGCGTATTTTCATTTGCAGCTTTACTCCCTTGTTCTCTCCTTTTTACATCCTCTGTTTCTCTCTTCTGTGTTTAGTGTGGCAGATGCTTCTACTGACAGTGTCTCCCTGTTTGTGTGTGCTGAGAATGTGCAGATAACGTCTGGAGAAAAGGGTTGCAGTGGTCACTGTACTGTCAAAATGTTAAAAGCCCTTGTTTTCTAACGTGCTTGTTTTAGTCATTTGCAGTGAGTTGAGCTCTCTCAGCCACCTTAGATTGACCTTTTTACATATAAACCTTGTGTGGTAAATGTTGCAATGTTGAAACATCAAACTTTTTTGGATCCAAGTTGTGTAATGTGACTCCAGGCGAGTATTTACAAGTCTCTTCTCCAGCATAAAAGAGAGCAGGATCCATGTTTTCTTACACTGGCATGAAGTTATCAACAAACTCAAGCCTATTACATCTCAGGAGAGGTGATAAAAGTGGCCCAAATCTCCAACCCACATGACGTCAAAACAGCCATGAGTACGTCAGCAAACTCAGCAGAAGAAAGCGAAAGAGGACAGTCTGTGAGGTGTTGGAAGCACAGAAGAGGCATGAGCCGCTGAGAAAGAGGAGGTGATAACAGAAAGAAGCAGATGAAGAGTGTCGCTGAAGAAACACCCCTCCCCTTCACCCAAAGGTGCACACATTCAACAGAAGTGAAATATGACAGACTGACTTCGCCAGAATGCTCCACTGCAAACACATCCCTCCTGGAAGATGGTCAGATACTCTCAAACACAGAAAATCAGCCATTTTAAACATTAAAATCTGTCAGGTGGAAAGAAAACAGACTTCACCAAATCTTACTTCTTATTGTTTCATTCTAGTCAGTGCAGGAACATTTTTGGGTTTAAAGTTTTATGCACTTTCAACCATTTCTTTAATTGTTTAACTTAATTATAGCTGACATGAATGAAAAGTATTGTTTTTGTAACCAGAACTCAAGTTGAAACATTGCAAAGTCATCTTCTTCAATTCCCCCACACATTTTGTTCAGAAAATCCTACAAGTATTTCCTTTCCTGTTGAACACATTTCTCAGGCATTTTTCTTGGAAGATGTGGAGTGAAGCTTTGTATATGGTAGACTGAGAAAATGAACCGATGAACCCCCCCCCCCCGGTTCTGCCTGACTGTGGGCTCACCATGTGCGGCAGCTGGATGTTGGCCAGGCTGTTGATGAGTGACTGGCTGAGGTTGGCGAGCTCATGCAGCAGCGAGTCGTTCTGCTGCTCCACTGCCTTGTTCTCCTCCTCCATGGACTTCAGGTTGGTCTCCATGGTGGTGATCTACAACACATCAAGGATTTTTCTCATTTGAAAACCAGAAGAAAGTGAAGGAAAAAGACAGCATGAAGGAAACTTTGAGCATGTTTAACAGTTTGAATGTTTTCAAAAATGGTTTGACCTATGTCAGACTTGAAATAAGTATTTTCTCAGAGAAAAACAAGCCACTCAATCTTAAGATCTGCAGGTTTGATGCTGGATTTGAAGATTCAATATTTCTTAATCTCCATCTTTAAACTAAATCCTGGACTAGCGCAGAAATAACTAAAGTAGCTGGAATCGAAGAATGAAAAAAACAAATTCCTACATTTTTTTCCTTCACATTGTTGGAATTTAAATGCTGAAGTTGAATCAACCAGGAAAGAGACAGGAAGAGAGGGTGGAGGGAAATGAGGAAAATGGAGAGATGAACTTCTTTCTGGAGTATTTTGGTTTGAGCAGTTTCTGCGGACACACCAGAGCTTCCAGCCTGCAGACCTGTTCACTGGACTGAGTGACCTGAACATAACGGGCTCTGCCCACAGACATTCATGCTTCATGAATTCTGAGCTGGCTCTCCCTCTTCTTGCCTGTGTCCTCAGTTTGATCATGTCGGACTCCACTTGATTGTTGGACTCATTCAGATCTTTAATTTCTTCCTCAAGCTGTTTGATTTCCTCGTCGTTTTCAATGCCTGAAACAAACACAA
>NC_050535.1:24607952-24609759 GCF_002922805.2 Oryzias melastigma | reverse complement strand
GGTCTGAATAGCAAACTAGAATGGGCGGGGCCTCTCTACACACACTTTTGACACGTTTGTTTTTCTGCTAAAGTCAGGGCAGGAGCACAAAATGACCTTTGCTTGCTCTTTGCTTGATTGTCAGCATCTCCACACCGCTCATCCTGGCCTTCTTCATGGCTGAAGTGGCACGAGGACAGCCGGACAGACTGGAAGACAAAAGTTTCTTTCATTTGTCATCCTAATGTTTCCACTCAAAGGGTTTTGTAAAGCAACTCCTTCTAATATTTCATTAATTTGTTAGATTTGATTTAGTCTCAATCTTAGCTTTTATGCACATTTAAAAAATATTGAATTGCTGATTTTTCTTCTCCTTGTTTCAGTAAAAAGCGTGAATCTGGACAGATCACCTCCGGTGGGTCAGGAAGCTCCCGCTAACGTGTCCGGAGCCGTCGCAGCCTGGAGTTGGACATGTCATGCCGTCTGTCTTCCCAGATTTCCACACAAACTGAGAACCATTGACATAGCTGTCTTTCTGCCTCTTTGCGGCCAGGGGGCATCCTGACGCGCTGCGATGAGAGGCGTACTTTCCCGTCACATGACCCTGTCCGTCACAGCCAGGAACTGGACACCTGAGCCAGAAAGTGAGAATCATCCTGAAAGACCTCACTGTGTTTGTCTGATCTCCAGTCAAACTCCTTTGAAAAACTTGATCAGGGACATCTTGTTTTTGCTCAGAGACAATGACATAATTTCCACTTAAAAAGTCGCATAAATCTGAAAGCATTGATTGATTGATTGGTAGATTGAAAAATAAGTCAGTAGAGTTTGATTGATGTCTTGAAAAGGAGTGTGAAGAAGCGAATATAATCCCTTATGTAATCCCACCCAGCATTTGAAACAAAGAATGTTCAACCTTTCAGCATTTTATATCTCTAAATGCACTATGTCCTAGAATGTAAGAAGTTTGATTAAGACTAATATCTCTGGTAAAACTGAAAGTTATTGGTGTCCCTCCACATGCAGATCACTGTTAACCCTGACTTTAGCTGTGATAACAGTTTTGAGTATAGTTTGGTATCGTTACTTAAATAAATGTGTTGTTTGAAACATTAAAGATGAGTTTTAAGTGTTACTAAATATACACCGCTCACAAAAATTAAAGGATCGCTTTAAAGAAACACATTAGATACATCAGATCTCAGTATGAAGTTGGATATCTATACAAATAACAACAGGGCAGTGTCTTAGGAACAAAAGGATGCCAAGTCTTTTAATGGAAATAAAAGTTTTCAGCCTACAGAGGCTCAATTGTGTAGACACCATCAAATCAGAGTGAAATGAAGATGTGGCAGGCTAGTCCATTTTTTCTAAAACTTTTTTCATTCATTCATCTTCTTGGCCGCTTCTTCCCTTTCGGGGTCGCGGGGGTGCCGGAGCCTATCCCGGCTACTGAAGGGCGAAGGCGGGGTTCACCCTGGACAGATCTCCAGTCTGTCTCAGGGCCTCAATCACACACATTCACTCTCACATTCACACCTAGGGGCAATTTAGAGTCACCAATTAACCTATGAAGCATGTTTTTGGACGGTGGGAGCCGGAGTCCCCGGTGAAAACCCACGCATGCACGGGGAGAACATGCAAACTCCACACAGAAAGGTCCCAGCCGGGACTCGAACCGGGGCCTTCTTGCTGTGAGGCAAGAGCGCTAACCACTGCACCACCGGGCAGCCCCTTTTCCAAAACTTCATTTCTGCAACTCCAAATGCTTTTCAGTATCTTGTGTGGCCCCCACCAGCTTGTATGCATGCTTGACAACGTGGCGGCA
>NC_050535.1:24531958-24607169 GCF_002922805.2 Oryzias melastigma | reverse complement strand
CTGAAATTGATTAACGAGGCCCTCAGCTGCTTAACCAACCAGAAAATTATCAGACAGGTTTAATTCAATTCATGCCAGGTCCAATAAAAAAGTGTTCCTTTAATTTTTGTAAGCAGTTTATATTATGTCGAGATCACTTCTGCTCCTAAGTTTCTGCAAGAGTGGGCAGAGCTTATATCAAAACTGTCTTTGATGGAAACTGGTTTGCCATTTTCTGAATGTCTAAAATAAAGAAAAACAAAGAGGATTTCCCCTCAGAGAGCCGGCTACACCTTAAAAGAAGTTAAGAATTAAAATAAACATTTAGCTCTAATTCTGCCCTTTGTTAAATACGTGCTTCTATGTACATTTTTTTGCTTTTGCATCAGTTTGCGTTAAGGTGAGTTTCTCACATTGACTGTATAAGAATAACTGGACAGAGCAAACCCCCCTACTTCCGTGTTCCATATAGGAAGTACCACTGGGTTCCAAAAAGGCCAAAGTCCCATTGACTTACATTGAGAAACAGACAGTTATTTCTCAGTCATTTTATATGTCAGAATAATCATTCTTCCTCTGCTGCTTTCTGATTAACTTCTTTTTTCTAATCCTAATTTTTTTAAAGATTTTTTTCCATTATCACAAGTTATTAGAGTTATAAATTGACCAATCAGATGGCTCAATAAGCGTTTGTGGGTCTGACATCGAACGTCACAATAAACTCACTCCAGATTGGCGACAGTACTTCCTATAGATCCATGACTCAGTTATGACTCAGAGAGACTCATACCAATCGCTGAAGATGGGTTCAGACGTTTGCAATATGACGATTTCCGTTTCAGGATTTGACGGTGAAAGCGGCGGCCTACTTTCACGAGGAGTGGAGGTAATGCATTTCCAATGGGGGACTTCATGGCTCCAAAAGTCCAGTATTTTTTACAGTCAATGATTTCTCATCATAAAATTGTATATTCATGTGGAATAAAAGTTGCTTTTCAATCCAATTTTTTCCAAGAGTTTGAAGGCGCTGGTTGTTAGCCAAAAACGGTCAAGAAGTAAGCATTGCTTTTTGCTTTTTGTTTTTCTTGATGTTCAAAATGTAAACATTCTTTCTCCTTTGAGATTTTAGGCAAATGTTGATGTAGTGACCAAACCATGCCTAACTATTGTCCATCATCACATTTGTTGTTCGGAAATCATTTCTGCTTTCATAGGACTTTTTCTTTACTCTGTTTTAAAACGTTTTGTACAGTTTTTAAGGGAGTCCAAGCTCTTAAGGACTTTGCCACTTAAAGTTGAGAAGTAGATAGTTAATCAAATGATCAAAATTAAGGATTTTTTTTGTTGCGGGTTAATGTCTAATGGGCAGCTGGATAGCTTAGTTGGTTAAGTACAGGGTTGACATGCAGGAAGCCAGGGTTCAATTTCCAGTTGGGAAATTAAACTTTTATAAACACTTTTTTGAAAACACAATGTACTTATGGTTATAAGTTATGACTACATATTTCATTAAGTAAACTTTACTAGCATTATCTCCTATTGACAAATGTATTAACTCACTGTTTCAAGTTCATTGAACTAAACTACGTAAAAACATAAAAAATTTGAGGCAATCTGTTTCTTCGCTCTGTTCGAGTAAAATCAACTAATTTAGGTTAAGAGTAATCTGGAGGTGAACTGATCCAGTGAGGGAGGGGCTTGCAGGTCAGCAGCTCAAACCCCACAAAAGAGCCTGTCTGAACACCGTTGGTACGTGTGAACTTCTCACTTGATTGGCTCCTGCTCGTCCTTATCCTCTTTGCTTTGCAGGATTTTAATGCCGCTCTTTTTTGCTCGTGGACATCCGGACAAACTAAGACGAAGAAAGTTCAGAGTCAGACAACTGTGGACAGGGTAGTCTCAGAGCTAGTAGGTGGGGGTTTCTGCACCTCCTGTGAGAAGCATAGTTTCCAGTGATGTGTCCTGAGCCATCACAGCCCGGAGTTGGACACCTGAATCAAAGAGAACAGTGGAGGGAGAACATAAGTGTCTGAAATCTGTTTTGCACTGATCTGAGGACGAGTGTTTTGGTTTTTTTTTCTTTTCAGCTGGTTTTACTCACCGCAGCTCCTGGGAGTTGGTCGGCAACATGTTTCGGATATTTTTGTCAATCAACTGACAACTGGACAGGCTGCAAAAAAATACCCAACTTTAGTTCAGTTTTCACACTTATCTGCACAGTCATCAAGCAGTTTAAGGTCTCCTCCTCTCTGGAACAAAATTCATCATCACTGATTGATGTCAAAATGAGCTGACATCAAGACGGAAATAAAGCCAGAAGAGGAAAAGCAGCTGGACAGTCTGGTCCTCTGACTCTAATCTCTGGAGGGGCCACCATAGCTCCTCACAACACCACTTTGACCCAGCAGACAATTCATAACTTTTTCATGATTCCTGCTTCTTCAGATTCATCCTGAGGCTGCTGTTGCTCATTGAAACGCTCAGAGCTTTGGTTGGAGTAAAGTCTGTCTGCATTCAGACTAAAGTGAACTGTGCCAAAGTTCATCTGCAAGTGATCAGAGACCCTCGTTCTCAAGAGGACCATCTTATCTCGCTTGGTTCAGAGTTTTTAACAACTGTTAAGGGACTATAAGAGGACACCAGCTCTGGACTTGACTGGGATGCAACCTGTATTACAAAAGAACAAAACACGCATTTTACCAGGACAAAATCTGTATTACACCAGGACCACACCTTTAATACACCAGGACCAAACCTTTATTACACTAAGATCACACCTGTATTACACAATGACCAGATCTGTATTAAACCAGGATCAAACTGCTAAGGGATTAGCACAAAAGAACAAAACACATATTTTACCAGGACAAAAACTGTATTACACCAGGATCAAACTTTTATTACACCAGAACCAAGCCTGTATGACACCTGGACCTAACTGATATTACACCGGGATCAATCAAACCTGTATTACACCAGGACCAAACCGATATAACACCAGGACCAAACCTGTATTACACCAGGACCAAACCGATATAACACCAGGACCAAACCTGTATTACACCAGGACCAAACCTGTATTACACCAGGACCAAACCTGTATTACACCAGGACCAAACCTGTATTACACCAGGACCAAACCTGTATTACACCAGGACCAAACCTGTATTACACCAGGACCAAACCTGTATTACACCAGGACCAAACCTGTATTACACCAGGACCAAACCTGTATTACACCAGGACCAAACCTGTATTACACCAGGACCAAACCTGTATTACACCAGGACCAAACCTGTATTACACCAGGACCAAACCTGTATTACACCAGGACCAAACCTGTATTACACCAGGACCAAACCTGTATTACACCAGGACCAAACCTGTATTACACCAGGACCAAACCTGTATTACACCAGGACCAAACCTGTATTACACCAGGACCAAACCTGTATTACACCAGGACCAAACCTGTATTACACCAGGACCAAACCTGTATTACACCAGGACCAAACCTGTATTACACCAGGACCAAACCTGTATTACACCAGGACCAAACCTGTATTACACCAGGACCAAACCTGTATTACACCAGGACCAAACCTGTATTACACCAGGACCAAACCTGTATTACACCAGGACCAAACCTGTATTACACCAGGACCAAACCTGTATTACACCAGGACCAAACCTGTATTACACCAGGACCAAACCTGTATTACACCAGGACCAAACCTGTATTACACCAGGACCAAACCTGTATTACACCAGGACCAAACCTGTATTACACCAGGACCAAACCAATATAACACCAGGATCAAACCTTTATTACACCAGGATCAAACCTGTATTACACCAGGACCAAACCTTTATTACACCAGGATCAAACCTGTATTAAACCAGGACCAAACCTGTAATACACTAGGACAAAACCTGTATTACACCATGACCAGATCTGTATTACACCAGGACAATACCTGTATTACACCAGGACCACACCTTTATTACACTAGGATCACACCTGTATTACACAATGACCAGATCTGTATTAAAACAGGATCAAACCTTTATTACACCAGGATCAATCCGATATAACACCAGGACCAAACCTGTATTAAACCAGGACCAAACCTGTATGACACCTGGACCTAACTGATATTACACCGGGATCAATCAAACCTGTATTACACCAGGACCAAACCTGTATTACACCAGGACCAAACCTGTATTACACCAGGACCAAACCTTTATTACACTAGGATCACACCTGTATTACACAAGGACCAAATCTGTATTAAACCAGCACCAAACCTATATTACACCAGGACCAAACCTGTATTACACCAGGATCAAACTTTTATTACACCAGGACCAAACCAATATATCACACCAGGACCAAACCTGTATTACACCAGGACCAAACCAATATATCACACCAGGACCAAACCTGTATTAAACCAGGACCAAATCTGTAATACACTAGGACAAAACCTGTATGACACCAGGACCAAGCCTTTATTACACTAGGATCACACCTGTATTAAACAAGGACCAGATCTGTATTAAACCAGCACCAAACCTATATTACACCATTACCAAACCTGTATTACACCAGGACCACACCTGTATTAAACCAGCACCAAACCTATATTACACCAGGACCAAACCTGTATTACACCAGGACCAAGCCTTTATTACACCAGGATCAAACCTGTATTAAACCAGGACCAGATCTGCATTAAACCAGGACCAAACCTGTATTACACCAGGACAAAACCTGTATTACACCAGGACAAAACCTGTATTACACCAGGACAAAACCTGTATTACACCAGGACAAAACCTGTATTACACCAGGATTAAACCTTTATTACACCAGAACCAAACCTGTATGACACATGGACCTAACTGATATTACACAGGGATTAATCAAACCTGTATTACACCAGGACAAAAATGGTATTACACCAGGACCAAACCTGTATTACACTAGGACAAAACCTCTATTACACCATGACCAGATCTGTATTAAACAAGGACAAACCAAACCTGTATGACACCTGGACCTAACTGATATTACACCGGGATCAATCAAACCTGTATTACATCAGGGCCAAACCTGTATTACACCAGGACCAAACCTGTATTACACCAGGATCACACCTGTATTACACCAGGATCACACCTGTATTACACAAGGACCTCTATTACACCATGACCAGATCTGTATTAAACAAGGACAAATCAAACCTGTATTACACCAGGACCAAACCTGTATTACACCAGGACCAAACCTGTATTACACCAGGACCAAACCTGTATTACACCAGGACCAAACCTGTATTACATCAGGATCAAACCTGTATTACACCATGACCAGATTTGTATTAAACCAGGATCAAACCTGTATTAAACAAGGACCAATCGAACCAGTATGACACCAGGACCAAAAATGTATTACACCAGAATCCCACCTGTATTACACAAGGACCTCTATTACACCATGACCAGATCTGTATTAAACAAGGACAAATCAAACCTGTATTACACCAGGACCAAACCTGTATTACACCAGGACCAAACCTGTATTACACCCGGATCACACCGGTATTACACCAGGACCAAACCTGTATTACACCAGGATGAAACCTGTATTACACCAGGATCAAACCTGTATTACACCATGACCAGATTTGTATTAAACCAGGATCAAACCTGTATTAAACAAGGACCAATCAAACCAGTATGACACCAGGACCAAAAATGTATTCCACCAGGACCAAAATAATATATCACCGGGATCAATCAAACCTGCATTACACCAGGACCAAACCTGTATTACACTAGGAGTTTTTAACAACTGCTGAGGGACTACAGGATCACACATGTATTACACCCGGATCAATCAAACCTGTATTACACTATGATCAATCAAAGCTGTATTACACAAGGAGAAATCAAATCAAATCTTGAGGCCTGCCCCAGGACAGGTCAAATGCCAAAAAATTCAGAACCAACTTCAAATCTCCATTGCTGCATATCTATTCATTTGTTTTTGCTTCTTTATGATTTTGTCATTAGAGTGAAGTTCAGCTGAGCTTACGTGATGAGCTCTTTCTTGCTCTCCTTGCAAGGTGAGTATTTGTGGTGTTTGGGGCTGGGCGTGGTCACCTCTGCCGGGTACCGCTGCTCTTCTAGCAGCTCCTGGAAGGGATCCAGCTCGTCGCTCTGGAGCATGGAGGAGAAACAAGCAGACTGCAGCACATTACTGCAAATGAAAAGTTCACAAGCCAAAACAGGAAATGCAACAACACATTCTGTACAAAATCTAGATGCAGCCGGGACTGAAGAGACTTTAAAGTATTTTGATCCTATCCCTCATAATACCCACACCTCAAAGTCTCTTAGAGTATTTTTGTCTAGTTTCTATTTTAAAATACTTATTACAATTGATATGAGACAAATATACCCGACAAGTAACTTCAAAGTTATGACTTGTTTTAATTGAGGTAATACATTTTAATTATGTTGTTGAGTTTTAAAAATATTTTCTCAGTAAGTTTTTTTTCTTTATATAATATTTTTTATGCAAAAGTTTTTATTGTCAACGGCGGTCTTGTTTCAAAATATAGACTGCCTTGATTTAGGGAAACTGGAAATTTTATTTGACTCTTAATGATACAAATGCATCTGACAACAGTAGGACAAACACATAGTTACACACAATATTTACCTTAAAATGTTAATTCTAGTCTGACTTTTGGTTGAATGATTAAACCATAGCCATAAACGTTTAGGTTGATTCAACCAATCAGACTTTTAGTTTGAGACTCTGTAGCTTCATGAGGGCGGATGATGATTGGACTGTCAAAGCTCGTGCTACCAAAAGCTAACTTCTTCTGTACTTCAGGCTGTAGGCAGCAGCTGCACTTGATTTTTGCTCGAATTACTCACTGTTTAACAGTTAATGAAAGAAGGTGAAGAAGTTGATTTAGGTCAGTGTTTTTTTTTTGTGTAAGCCATTCTTAAGATTGACTTTTCAGAAAAACTGGACATTGTCAAAAAACATCAATCAACCCTGAAGCTAGCGAGCCTGTCTCAGCAGGGAAAAGGATTTGTCCACCACTTTCAGCCTTCCAGCAGTTCTCTATGTCAAGGGTAACATAGTTTTGTGACAACGTAAAGGTACAAAGGGGCTAGAATGAGAAGTTCCACGTCGCCACTGAACGCATCACGGCTCCGAATGCAATGTGCTGCAGCGTCTCACTACTGTACTGACAGCTTCATGACAGAATTGAAAAAAGTAGCATTTATCATCCTCATCGACCCCAGAAATTTCAGGAGCACCAGAAAAACTTCCTGCATGCATCCCTCTCCAGCTTAGCATAGCGCTTTGATCTGTCTCCAATGACAACTGTTATATATTGCATGTGGGATTTTGCAGGGAAATCTCCCCCTGAACTCCTGGACTTCCTTCATGGATGGAGTTCATCTTTGAATAAGTTGGATTTACTGCAAATAAAAATGCTTATTTTCAAGTCTAATGGGTTGTCTTGGATGTTTGTTGCAGCTGTTATTGCAGTGGGAGGAGTCTTGCACACATAGTTTGTTTTACAATATGTGCAATTATAGTGAATTCAGTGTATTTAAATGATCCATTTATGATGGAATTGCTCCACAAAATAATGATCATATATAACAGGATGGTCTTAGAAACATAAAGTAGTTAATAATAATGAGTGTTTTGGTGGAGGAAAACTGAAGGCTCAACTCTGAATTGCGCGGGCCGCCACTCCCGTTAACTTGACAGTTATTTAACATTGGGCTAACAGGATTTCTTGAAGTGAAATTCAAAACATAAATTTAAAAAAATTATACCTATTTCAAAGCATATGGAAACTATATTTTGATGGATTTACCAAAAGGTCCAAATTATTAAACTAAATACATTTAGCCATATTGTGATCTAGTAAGACATTTTTAAATGGTCACACATAGGTATTCCAACCACACTTTGTATCGCAGGATAAATCAACACCACCAAAAAAAAAAAATGTTTCTGATCCAGGTATCAATCAGAACAGACATTTCAGGGTTGGTCAGAAGGAAGCAGGGTGCACTTGGTGTGAGTGCCTCCTCTGCACTGAGCTCCTGTTGGAGCTGGTGTATGAGAAACTTTGTACGAGATTCGCTAAACGATGAAGTCACAGCAGCACTCTTAAGGCCTAGATATCAAATGTGGAAGTGTTTGGGACTCATAATTCAAAATAAAAGTCAATACTGGAAATGGTTTTTCTTTTTCACAATGTACCTGCGTTACTTGTCTCTTAAATGAAATTAAAATGCAATTATCAGAGCGCCTTTTTCTTTTTCTTCTTCAACACAGCTCATTCTGTAACTTACTTAACATGACAGGTTAACTCAAGTTAGGCTGAGCAACGTCTTCTCAGAATAATGATGTCTACAGTCAGTTTTCTGTCTTATTTACCAACAGTCCATTTGGGGTACATAAACCTGGACACTCCTTTCTCCTTTGCGCCCCACCTCTCACCTCCTTGTGCTCGTCCCCCAGTCGCTTCATTTTGGTGTAGTCCACCGGCAGGTCCCAGCAGTCGTTGTTGCTCAGCTGGTAGCAGCGGCTGCTGAGCAGAGCGTGTCGCTGCGGCGACATTGGCTGCAGGGGTGTCAGCACTGTCCCGCTGCCCTCTGGACCACCAGGCTGACCCTCCAGGTCCATCTCACTGCCATCATCCAGATCACCAACTGGACTCTGTAAAAGAAAAGTGTTTATTTATTTATTTTTTTACTTGTCCAGGGGCCCGTTTCAAGAAGCAGGTTTTGTTGGAACTCTGAGTTCGTGAACTCCAAATTCAGTAAAACTCTGAGTTTTCGGTTCCAGAAAGAGAGATAACTCAAACCCAGGAAAGTGGGCAAAACCAAGCCCGTTCCAAGAAGCGGGTTAAGATGAACTCAGAATCAATCACTATGGTAACTGAGTCTGTGAACGAAACCTGGTCGGTAGCAGGTTTTCTTCAGGAAACTTAGAGTTCTCTGTGGTCTCCACCCCTTTTTAAAGTGAAAGATGTTCAAATATGAGTTCCTCATTAACATTCAGAGAATATTCACATTAGAGACGTCACGTTTTCACCACTCAGAAACCAAAATGACATGTTCATTCATAGAGGATCATGTAGAAGAGGATGGATTAATCCAGAGGAAATGTTATTTACGTCGGTAGAGGATTTGGAGGACACGAGTCGACTGACTGCAGTTTCCCAATTCATTTTTATTTCAGCGATATTATACATAGTGAGTTTTTCCAGGGACTTGCTATTAAAAAATACAGTTTTCTTTTCCTTATTTTAAACCCTTAACAATAGAAATTATGGAATGTCAAACAGAGAGAAAGCATCTGAACTCATCTACCGTCCAGCACTTGTGTCAATCATTAGCTCGGTCGTCAGCAACGCTGCTTCCCTCTGTGGAGTTTGCGAGTACGATTCCTGGCTACGGAATTTGTTTTTACGCTTAAAAAAAAAGAATTCTGCGAATATGTTTTAAGTCTTGAGAATTAAAATTAAATAAATGCTTTTTTTAACATATTCCAGGCAGCTACAGTTTCTTTTTAGCGTGCAGTGATATCCGTGTGTGTAGGTGGGGGGGGTTACCAAAACTGGTCATTCATGCGATTACGGAGATTACTGGTTAAATTAGTAACAGATCAAAAACCATTCCTTACTCAACAAGAGACAAAATAACCTTCCTGACATTAATTATTCATTATTAGAAATGATTCAAATAACTGCAGATATTTTCTCTCTGTTCTACCGCTGCAGCTGTGTTGCTTTTCTTGCAGAAAATGTTCTCCTATAGTCGCATTTGCTTGAAGGAACTTATCAATTTCCGTCCCCGGAAGTACTAAACTCAGGTGTTTGTTCCCGTTGCCATGGTGAATCATGCTGTCTTTGCTCCATTGATCAGGGCTTTTTATGGTCGCGACGCTCACACCTGATTCTGGTTCTGACAACTTCAAGTTGATTGAATCAAACATTTTCAGCTGTTCTGGAACCGAAAACCCTGAGTTTGAGGATTTAGAGTCCAGTGACTCTAAGTTCAGGTTTGAACTCTAAATTTGTTGAACCTGCTTCTTGGAACGGGCCCCTGGTCAACAGCTGAGCAAACAGATACGAGCTGAGATCCTCTAGTGTTGGGCAGACTTTACTCTCACAACAGTGTTATTGATCGTATGACACCCAAAGTGTATATTTTAATAAACCCCTGTTGTAATTTATGCTAAACTTTATTTATATTTTTATTTGTTCTTTTTATTCATTTATTTATTCATTTTTGGGACCAGACAGGAAAGAAGGGGGGGGGGGGGTTAAGGGCACAAAAGAAAGGTAAAAGAGGGGAGTTGTAAGAAAGAAGAAGATGGTGGCAAAGTAAAACTGTGAAACAACTAGGTGTAAATAGTGAAAATCTGAAACATCCTTGAGTGTGACCTTGGATGGGGCATCAAGCTCTCTGAATGTGGAATCATTGTAATTGAAACTTGTGTTTTGTGCTAATTATCTCAAGATCTAGGGTCGTTTTGGCCCTCTCGGATTGCCATCCCTGTTCACTCTCCTGACTCCACTGATTGCTCATTCACCACAGCTGAATTCTGGACTATTTAAGCTTCATTCTTTCACCTTCACTCTGCCAGTTCGTTGCCTTAGAAACATTCCAAAACTCATTTAACTTTCTGACAGACCGATGATGATTACCAACAATCTCTACACTACACAGTACAACATGAATGCAAGAATCACTGAGCGAACCCCCGACTCCCAAGAAAAAACAAACAAACCTGCAAGGCCAGCAATAACGAATGAAAACTAATTAATTGTAGTATTTGGTCAAATAGAAAGTCGTCTTTCAGCATCATAGGACTCCTGTCCTCCACCCTTTGCTGTCCTGTTAGGATACGACTTCTGCTTCCTTCAGCCAACAGGAGAAGGAGGTGGGCTCACACTAACAAAACTGTGGAGCTTTCATTGTTGGGAGAGTAATGACAGACCAGAGCTTCAAACATCTGCAATACGTGAAGAATCTAAAAAAAATAAAAACCTGATGTCTGCGAAGCTAGTCAAATTCTAGGTCGAGAGGAAATGCAAAGCAGATAATCCTACCCGGTTTGAATCAACATTGACCAAAGTGAATGAAAATGATCTTAATTGGGTGACATGAGACCACTTTCACCAGAGGTTTGCAGAAGTCTAGAGTTGAAGAATTGGCTGCAGACCCGAGGCACATTGGTCATCTAACAGCTCAAGGGTTGGTTGTTCGATTCCTGGTTACCTCCGTCACCTGTCAAAGTGTCTCTGGGGAGACGCTGAACCCCGCTCTAATGGGTAAGCTGCAAGCCGCTACCAAGTTGGTGTGTGAATGAACACATGAGTAGCATTGTAAAAGCAGAAGTGCTACACAAAAATACACAATTTCCAGCCCCCCACCTGTGATAGCAGGTCCTGAGGCTTCCCTCCCAGGGCGTTTGGGAGCTCTCGACACCTGGTGGACAGGTTGAGGATGGCTGTGGCTGCCATGTGGGCCGCCTCCATGTCATGGGTGTAGTCAAAGCTGCTCTTACTGCAGGTGCTGCTGGCACTGCTGCCTCCTCCACCCCCTCCTCCCCCACAGCTCAGGCTGCTGCTGCTGGGGGCGTAGCTGCTGGTGGTGCTGCTGGCGGGGCTCGTCTTCCCGTAGCGCTTTGCTGTAAGAACAAGCACATACGTTCACGCTGAGCATCAGGTAGAGCCGGACGATGGACCTTAAAGAACACTGCTCAGACAGACTGCTCCACTGAGGAGATTCACAGAGAAATGCAGGCCGGGTCCAAAATCACCACTGTCTCTGAGCACAGCTGCTTTACTAAAAAGAAACAACAAGTAGAAAACTTTAAAATCCTAACTGTCCAACAGCATTTCCATTTCAAATCGACTTCATTTATAACACTATTTTAAAAAATCTGCTTTTCTGTCCCAGTGAGATGAAACTGGTGGAGTATCGTGTCTGAAAGACCATTTGACCAGAAATCAGGTGGATGAGCTTGGTGAGGTTCAGCAAAAACAAAGTTTCCGGGGGGTGAGTGGAGGCTGAGCGTGTTTCTGTCGACTTGCAGACGGCAGCATCATTTCTTACATGACTCACAGAAGCGTTAAATATGAAGCATACAGACAGGTGGAGAAGCAGCTGTGTGAAAGCTGTGCAGCAAAAAATCAGAAGTCTGGAAGCATGTTGTTGCTTCAGAACCCCTCCATCCACACCCAGCACAACCAATCCTCTGACAGCTTCTCAGCTGCCTCACTTTTCCCCACTTTAGATGTGAACTCAGAATAAAGATTCACAGTTCAAATGCGGCAACATGACAATCTATGTATTCTATGGGTTTAAACAAAGTCTTTTGTAATTATCATGTAGTTTCCACATATGCAATGGGAACCATTTTTTGTGCTACCAATCTTTCAAAAATACCACACAAAAGTAATTAAAAATAATCCAAAAGATACCAAAATGAAATATATCTATTTTGTTATATTTTTGAAAAATGATCGTCTAGAGTCTTGGCAATAATCCTCAAGGTTTGAATTTAAGAAAATATTATGATTTTCTTAAATGTCTGATTAGAACTGAAACTTTTATAAAAGGGGAGAAAAGAATGTTATAAATTTTATTTGGGGTGTTCTTGATTTGTACGCACTTTAGTCAGCTATTGTTCTGTTTAAAGTTCTGCATAAATGATGCTGCCATTAGAGAACAGAGCTTCAACAAGCACTCAATGTGTGATGTGGACCTGAATACAAGCACTCATCCCAAATGCAAAAACATGTTATAAAGTCAAAAACTGCTGAACTTCCGTCTGTCTGCAGTAAATGACGGTCTTGCTCAGGAACGCCCCCACAGAAACTCCTGCTTCTATCTGTGACCAGCTCCAGAGTGTGATTGGCTGCAGCGTCATTAGGTGTGATCACTTGCACCTCGCCTGGATCGTCGCCTGGACCAGGCACCAGGCGGGGGCGGGGGTGAGGAAAGTTGCTTGAGTTAAAGGCAAACAGCGGGACTGAACAGGAACAGGAAGTCGGGGTTGTCCTTAACACTCCGATGAATTTTAATATGCCTCTCCTCCTTAGCATGGACTTTACTGTTATATTTTTATAATAATAATTTACATCTGTCCGTGGACAACGAGTGAAAAAATAGCTGCTGGGTTCATTTAATGTCCATTGTCCCAGAGAAATATATAAAATTGAAATGAAAGTTAAGTTTTAAAGGCAACAATAACACAAATAACTACAGATGATTTGAAATCTTCATTTTTCACATCAGTGATTCACTACTCATCAGAAAGATGTCCTGCAGATTTCCTTCATTTAGTGCCAGTCATTTCTGATCAGCATCACGTCGAGGTACAAGAACTGCCAGGACAACATTTCCCACAATGCATTGTTTTGATGTCATCAAGGCAGCTTGCAGTCAGCACAGCGCCAAATTTCCAGTTCATTAAAAAATGTTGTTCGGGTCTTGATCATTTAAACATATATATCTGAAGTTCTAAATTGTGACTAAACTCTTTTAAGTAAGTAAATATTTATTTCTATAGCACCTTTCCCAGATAAAAATCACAATGTGCTTCACAAAGAAGACAGAATAAAGTTACAGCCAGCCATACACATACTGCAGATGAAATAACATAAACGACAGTAAAAGTACGGTAAAACACACAAAAAAGACTAAAATAAATGACCTAAAAGCTCTTTTGAATAAAAACGTCTTGACCTGACTTTTAAAACACTCGACAGAGTTTATCTGTTGTACGGGAGGTCATTCCAAAGACGAGAGAAACGGTTTGAGGCAAGTAAAACTGAATTTTCTGTTTAATAAAGAGTTGTAGACCTTCTCCACCATCCACAGGACCTAAGACATGCCCAGAAATATTCAAAGCCAAACTTTAGCATCCTTGATGAGAGGTGTGTGATGTGTACCCACCGTCGTATCCCTTTGGGGAGGTGTCGCGCCCATGGTGGGACTTGGTTGTTGAGCCTCTCTTGCCGTAGCTCCCTTGCTGGCTGTCATAGCCTCCGTAGTCATAGCTGGTCTTGGAGTATTTCTCCAGCTCCTTGGTCAGGTTGGACCGTGGTGTGCTGGTGGGAACGTTGTTTTTGTAGCCGTATTGAGGAATCTCCAGCTGCTTAACGAAACACATTGGCCTGGAAGAGCAACAAGAAGCAAAACAGGTCTCACTCATGGTGCCGAATGAAATAAAGACACCAGATAAAATAACTAAAAGCAAAACAGATCAAAACAGCCAGACATCAGAACACATGGCAAAGAAAACAGAATGATTTGATTTGTCTTTGCTAAAAAACACACATTCATTTTATTTCCGGGTTTTGTTTGTTTTGTTCACAGCATGTTCATATTTGGATAATTTTACCAGGATATATTTTAAGGAGATTAAGATATTGTGGGTTATTTATAATTTTAAATTTTCATTTAAAATGACAATAAAGCTATAGAAATTTTATTTTTTTTCTTTTAACATTTAGTTCATTTCTAACTTGTATAATTTTGACATAAAAATTTTAATTAAGGCTTAAATTGATTTATTCTGGAATAATATTAGTGCCTGTTTTTATTCATAGTTATAATAAAAAGATAAGTTTTTAAAGTTTTAAATATATAGTTTTAGAGTGTTCAATAAATGTTTATTCCGTTCGTCCTGCGACCTCAGGTGTGTTTTGGATTTTGGCCACCGGTGCGATTGAGTTTGACAATCCTGGCATAAGGGATACAGCAGGTTAAGAAAATGGATGGATGGATGGATGGATGGACGATTATTTTAATAGCCGACTAATCACCGATTATTTTTCTGATTAGTTGACTAATAATAAAGACAATAAAAACAGTTTATTAAACCTTCATTGAGTCCTGCACCCTCTGTCCTTCATTAGTTTCAGGTATTAAAACAAGATTAAACTAGAAAAGTTGCATTAACTGCAACAGTGTGAATGCTTTTTGCTGAAAGTAGTTGCTGAAGATGCTGAAGCTTTTTGCTGAAAATCACAACACAATTGACTTTAATTGCTGAAGGGATTTGCTAAAAAATGCAAAAGCTATTACCAAAATGCTAAATTTGCTGAAAGACTGGAGAGGTGTTCCAAACATGTCCTACTGGGCCCCGGGGAAGACCCAGGACACGCTGGAGAGACTACCTCTCTAGGCTGGCCTGGGAACGCAAAGGGGTCCCCCCTGAGGAGCTGGAGGAAGTGACCGGGGAGAGGGAAGTCTAGGAATCTTTGCTCAGACTGCTGCCCCCCCGACCCGGTCCCAGATGAACGGAAGAAGATGGATAGATGGATTGCTAGAAGACTGGAAATTTTGTGAAATAACTATAAAAGAGCGCTGAAGTTGACACAGACTTTGATAAACCCATGAAAAAATAAAAATAAAATAAAACGATCATTTAGGCTGCATTGCAGCAGCAGCAGCTCTGGCTGGAGCTCAGAACTGATTTCATGCCAGCACATGCTGATTGTTGAATTTACCTGAACAAGAAATCTAATGGAATGCCAGAATACTGAAAGTGTTTAATCGTGCGTCAGTTTCTAAATGTGTGAAGCAGTGGTGACGTTTTTATATGCAGACAAAGGGTTACGTTCAGGAGAACGGTTCCGGTGTCCGGTTAAACCACCCGGTGGATCCTGAGTGGAGATGCTATAAACAAAGCAGCGGCAGATTCAACCCGCGCAGGAGTGCCGCTCTTGCTGCTGCAGCTGCTCCTCCGTGGGTTGAATCAAATGCAGACAGCATGTTTGTGAGAGCTGATAGGATTTTACTTTCAGTTTCATTTTAAATACTTGAGGCCAACTTAAAAAAAATCCCGTCTTGGAAGCAATTGAAAAAAAAATCCAGTTGAAAAACGTCTCTTTTTCCGCAAATAATCGAATAATTATGTGACCAATAAATCCAATCCATTTTCCCCTAAGATTCCTTGGGAAAATAATGAAAGCTGACATCAGTATGGCCTTTTGCTGAATTACAATCCTTTACAGCACAGAAGTGGGGCGCTATATTATCTTCTCCGGCCCCAATGCTACATCCGGGTTAGCTAGCCACTGTGACGTATGAAAGTTTCAGGAATTCAAACAGAGTTTTTCTCTGGGACTTTGAGTGACAACGACTTAAAAGGAGAAATACTCGGAAATACAAACACGAAATTATTTATTATTATATTTTTTCTCTTTCAGAAGAAAAATGCCTCACATACATGTAAAAAACTAAGAGAAGCAGGACTTTCATTGTAAGGGGACTTTAAATATGAGCTAAACTCAAAATTAGCCAAAAAAAACCCCAGTAGATACAAAATTACCCCCCAAAAAGCTAGCTCATTGCTTAAATAACTAGCTAAACTCCAAAATAGTCTAAAATTCCTCAGTAAACTAAATCAGTAAAAAATGTTAACCTGTTGCTAAAATAGAAGCTAAACTCTTAATTAGTCCCAAAAACCCCAATAGATAACAAATTAGCCAAAAACGTTAGGATGTTGCTAAAACATTAGCTAAATTACGCTAAAAAAACACAATAAAGAAGAAAATATAGCCCATGAATATATTTAAAGGCTTGTTGTTAATCTACTTCAAATTTTAAAATGTAATGACGTTGTCATTCATTTCCTATATTTATGGTGCATATTTTGCTCAATATTTCAAAAACTATCAAGTTTATGAATACTAAAAATACAAGCAGTAATGTCCTGAACAAGCTGAATGTATGATACCAAGATTATTGAAATCACTGAAACATACAGAAAGGAGCAGGAGAATCACTACAGTCTCAATGCTTACTAAGCAATCACACAATGAAATGAGGTTAGCATCTAAAATAAGGAACTATTTTTCACAAAATATAATGTTTTGGTCTCACAAACTCAAATATAAAAAAGTGCATTTTTTGGTGCTGAACACACAACTTTGTTTAACTTTACTACACTCTGACTCCATAATCGACTAATCAACTATCAAATTGGTCGTTGACTAATTAAATAGTTGATTAGTCGTTGATTAGTCGGCTAATCATGGCAGCCCTAGTTGATACACACTTCTAGCAAGAGGGTCTCCTCTTTGATTCTCTGTGCTTGTGTTGATGGTATTTCATCTGGACACAGAGAGGATCGTACCTGAGGACCCGGTCTGATGTCTGGTTGGCCTTGCTGCTGTCAGCTGAGTGACTCTTTTCGTGCACCTTTGCCATCTTCTCTGCGGCAGCAATGGGACAGCCCGACAAACTGGCAATCACAGATAGGACAGAGGAGGGCTTGGTTAGACTCAAACACAAACACAGAGCTCAGGCCGATAAAACTAAACCTTAGGAAAGTCACAATGTCTCTCAAAGGTTTACCTTTACAACTGTTCATACACACTGTTTTCCTTGTCTTTGAGCTCCTCCATTTAGGAGGCCGCAGGAAATCATCCGCCTCTATTTGATCCTCTACACTCTATCCTCCTCACTTAACCAACTATCCTCATGTCCTCCTTTTCTCCATCCATGAACCTCCTCTGTGGTCTTCCTCTCTTTCCTGTAGCTCCAACCTCAGCATCCTTTCACCAACATCATCATGTTCCTCCTCTCATCATGTCCAAACATCTCCATCTGCTTCCCTGCATTTATCTCCAGAACATCTACCTGATCCTCTGATGGATTCATTCCTGATCCATCCTGGTCTCTTCCAAAGAGAACCTCAGCATCTTCACCAGAGCCTCTAAACCAGGGGTGTCAAACTCAATCGCACAGGGGGCCAAAACACACCTTAGGTCATGGATCGAACAGGATAATCATTTATTGAACACTCTAAAACTACATTTTTAAAACTTTGAAACGTCACTTTTTAACATAATTATGAACGAGATATATAGCATTACCTGCAATAATGCTAGTATGAATGCTGTAAGCTGAATGTGGCCGCTGAAGATGCTGAAATTGATAACTAAAAGCTGAAGCTGATTGCTGGAAACACTGAAGTTAATATCCAGCTAAAATATTACCTAAATGTGAAAATTAGCCTAAAAAAACGAAAAAAAAAAAAAAATATATATATATATATATATATTAGCCTTACACCAAAACAGCCTAAAAAACAACTAGATGCTCACAGTGTCACTAACACTGTGAGCAAAACACTATTTTGCTAGCAGTGTTAACAAACAATCTGCGTCTTTGATATTGTTTAGGAGCCGGGCCAAATGTGGAGGTGGGCTGGATCCAGCCCCCGGGCCGGAGTTCGGGGTCCCCTGTTCTACAGCTTTCCTTTCATTCCTGATGACACTCTCTGGTCACATATCACACCTGAAACCTTCCTGAAACTTCTAACCTGTATGCAGACACCTCTTTACCTCTTTCCAATATTTTTGCTGTTCTGGACTATCAATTCAAAGTCCTTCAAGTTCTTAAAGTCCTCCACCTTCTCCACCTCTGTTCACTGTTCTTCTTCAGTTCCTCTCATTTACACACAGATACTCTGTCTTGCTGCAGTTGACCCTCATAGATGTTCCTCCATCTGCTCCCTGCTCTCACTACAGATCACAATGTCATCTGCAAACATCATGATCCACAAAGATTCCAGTCTAACCTCATCTGTGAGTCTGTCCATCAACTTAGATAAGAAGGAGCTCAAAGCTGATCTCAGTGCAGTTTCATCTTATCCTCCTCTGTCACACCTCCAGAACATCCCACCACTGTCCAGCTCTCCTTCAATGAACAACTCCAATGTTCTTCTCTGTCACTTCAGACTTCCTCATCCAAACAGCTCCTCTCTCTGGACTTTCTCTAGATCTATAAAGACAGATTTCCTGACTTTCTGACAGTCATCCATCTGAGAGCAAAAACTGAAGCCTGAACATCTTTTTTATTTCACTGACTAGACTTTTTCTAGAAGGAAAAGCTGGAACCATCTAAACTCCTCTCACAGAGACAGTTATCGTGAAATGAAAAACTGAAACTGAAAGTCATCCCTCACTCGTCTTGAAATGAGAAGTTGAAATCTGAAAATGACAACTGATTCAATTTTTCTGAAAGGAAATTTTCTTTGCTGATGGAAAAAGTTTTCTCCATCACAATACATTTCTAGGGTTGGACACCAATTGGATTTTATGTGTTTCCGATGTCAAAGCAGTTCTTTGGTTTCAGTACCTAATCGGCGCCAATTTCAGTACATCCGTAATAAAAAATAATGCCTACATCTTCCCAAATCAACACATTTTCACTCCCAAGTCACATACTGACGCGTGGTTAAGACTTCCGAGTCAAAAACTGAGGTTTTAGGTGTCGTAATTTTTTAACATGCTGGCTGTTCCCGGAACCCCCAGATCTCTGAGCAGCAAACCGGCGGTGCACCGCTCATTCACCGCGCGACGAAGTTGCTGCTCGCCACCTGTCAAACATGTGATGTTAAGTTTGTCTGAGGTGTTACGGGGTTTTATGTGGGGTAAAATCAGGATCAGCCTAAAGTGAACAAAAAAACTGATTGAAAACTTGAAAAATAGACATTGTAACTGAAAAATACTTGAAAATGTCAAAACTGGAAAAAAGGACATTTTAAAACAAGACATTTGAAAAAAAAAATGTTTTGAAAATTTTGAAAAAAAAAATGAAAATTTGAATTAAACATTTTTTTGAAAAATTGAAAATTAAAAAATACTTAAAACTTAAAATAAAAAATGAATAAATGTAAAAATTTACTGATTGAAAAACAATATCCATTAGTAACAGCTGCTGTTTTAAAATGTCAATTTTTTCTGAATCTTCACTTTAAGTCCTCCGTTTATAGTTTTAACTCTGATTTTCGAGTTTTGACTGCTGAGCTGAGCCTAATTTTACATGAGGGCGGGGCTTTGAGCCCCAATCCGATCAAACTTAGGAAGAGCAGTATCACTACTGTGCAGTTTTGTCTCACTAATATCGCGGTGTATCCTTCGCGGTCTTGATGTTTTTCAGCTTGACTTTGCTGTTGATCCTGTCAGTCAATCTCCTCTGTGCCGTTTTTCACATGCAGCTTGGCAGCATTACATAAATATTCCTCATGATTGGATCCTTGTTTTCATCCTAGTGCTACTTATTTTTCTATGAAAGTTTGAACAGTGAGAATAAAAAATGAGAGAAAAGTATAAAAAATATTCATATGTGTCTGAGAAAAGTGTAGAAAACATGTAGTGATGAGTCATCTGTCCCTCCAGGGAAAACATGTTCTGGTGGCCGAAGAGCTCAAAGCCCCGCCCCCATGGAAAATCAGGCTCAGCTCGCAGCTAAAACTTGAAAATTAGAATTGAAACTAAAAACAGGACTAAAAAAAAAAAAATAACAAATTCAATTCTCAGGACTCAGAAAAATTCAGGACAAAAGGAAAAAAAAAGGAAAATTAAAACCAGCAGCTCTTACTAATGGATACAATTGGTAATTTCTACCTCTATAGCTTTTTATTCAAGTTTTCCGTATTTTTTTTTTCAAGTTTTCCAAAACTGTGTTTTCAAATTTTCAAAATTTATTTCAAGCTTTTTCTCCGTATTTTTTTCCTCAAATTTTCAAAAAAATGTTTTTTCCAAATTTCATTTTTTTTTATCAAATTTACTATGCTTTGTTTTCAAATTTTCTATTTTCTTTTTTCAATCTGTTTTTTCGTTTACTTTAAGCTGATCCTGATTTGACCCTGTAGTTTTAATCTCACTCGAGGGGTGTGTCTGGATGACAGCTGCTTCCGCTTTTTCTGTGTCTGTGACTGAGTTTGAAGGCTGATCCGCATTAGCCCGAGAGGGGGGAAAATAAGGGACTTTTTTATTATTGTCTCCACAAAAATAAGTAAAATATCACAGCTCAGGCGAGCCGAGCAGGCTGCTTCCTGCGTCCCGTAGCGGCAGTCTGTCTCCCGGTGTGTGAAGGTCGTGAGCTCCGCTGCAGTCCAGGAGTCAGAGTGGCTGCAGACAGAGAACCGCCGCGCTGCGACAGGACAAAAACTCTGGTATTGGATTAGTATTTTACTCTCTGATTGGGTCACTGAAACATCACGTCTTATAAGCTGAGTTCATGATTGGCTGATGCGACGCAGCGACCTGTCAAACTGATCTGCTTTGAACTGCAGTGAGACATTCGAGCTCTGCGCGGCACATGCTCGTGTGTTTGCCCAGTCAGCGCTTTTATATGAGCCCGCCCACTATCGCAGGAAAGGCAAAGCAATTAGCTAGAACTTCAAAGTACTGAGGAGAGTAGAATTGATTGACATGTCCAAAGACAAATAGACCTTCACTGAAACTAAGCACCAAAATGTGGCACCACTTCTTTCGGTTTCGGTAGAACCGCGAAAATCAGAATGGTTCCTACTTGGAACCGAAGTTCGGTGCCCAACCCTATACATTTCTGCTGTTGCTGGATTGTAAAATGTGCTTGTCTTTAGAAACCCAGGGAGACGTAGTGTGAGAGGACGCAGAGTCCTGCTGCTTTGAAGATTTTGTGTTTGTGTGTACAGTGTATTTGTGGGTTTATGTGGAAACTTTCCTCACAACTGTAGATGGCAAAAACATCAAATCATTTTCGCTGTCAAAAGATTATCCATTGAAAATTGATCTCATCGCTTGACGTAAACCTTATTGTCTTTCTGTTGGCATCGGAGCAGTTTAACCATTTTTGTCAGGGAATCTGGCTATTTGCATCAGTCTCAAGAAAACGTTATGATCACTTTTGAGTTTACAATGGAAAGAAATTCCCATGGTAAAAAAAAAAATGAGTTGACTTGTCTGTTGGTTATTTGTCAATTATCTAAAAAACGGTTCATAGTTAAGGGGAATAGTTAGTCATACACAAGCTCCAGAAGCCATTATTTTGGAGGTTTCCTTTGAATCTGCAAAAAAGGAAAACTTGATGAACCTCCTCTCTCTCTTTTTCTTTTTGCTGATGAAGGCAGTATATGAAGTGTTAACGTTTCATTTTCTGAATTTGACAGTTCTTCTCCATTTTTGTCATTGTCAGAAGTGTGGAGCTTTGATTCTCAAAATAGACAATTCTGTGTAAAATAAGATTGAATGTTGAGCACAGTTTTGCTAACCAGCAGTTTCATCAATTTGAAGGTGATTTGTTGTGGGTCTAAGTTGTTTACTATGTTGCGGCATTAACATTTTATGCTATCACTATATCCGTGACTACAGTTTCAGATTTCATTCGGCTGTGATCACAGAAACCAAACTTCTGTAAAGATGAGTATGGCCCTGCAAAGCTTTTAGAAGCGTGGACCTCTGAATGTTTGTGTTTGATGCTCTAACATCTCAGCCCCCTCTGACCAAAGCTGGACTTGGACTTCACTTAATATGTTGAAGAGTCAAACAGCATCTATGGCTCTGTTGTATCTGTTCAGCTGATAAAACTCTGCAGAGGGACAGGGGATGCCCTACCTGTGTTAAAGACTCATAATTCAAAATAAAAGTCAATACTGGAAATACTTTTTCATTTTCAATATGTACTTGCATTACTTTTCTCTTAAATGACATGAAAAAGCAATTCTCTGAACGGCTTTTTGTATTTCACGTTCAACACCACTCATTCTGTAACTGAATTAAAATGATAAAAAGGGTATTTAACATTTTATTTTCAAAAAGTTCTTTAGTAAATTTGTACCAAAATTCAATTACAAATATTAAATTAAAATGCATAAACAGGAATGTTTTTTTAATTTTCACAATGTAACTGCATTACTTGTCTCTTAAACAAAATGAAAAAGCAATTCTCCGGATGGCTCAAGCCTCCAGGACTTATATTTTGCATAATTTCAAGCAGCAAAAGAGGGATGGACACATGCATGTTTTGTGTGATTCGTGTCTGGTGTGAATGCACCTTTCCTCCACTTAAAGTAGCCAACAGCTCTTCAATTTTTGGATGGGGACAGATCTCTGTGTCAACCACTGCATTCACTGTTACCTTATAGTCTTCACATAATCTCAGTGTCTTGTCTCCTGTAATTACTGGGACCACTGGCGCTGCCAACTCACTAAATTACACTGGTGTTATTATTTCTGTCTTCTCAAGTCTTTCCAGCTCTTTGTCAATTTGGTTTTTCATGGCAAAAAGTAATGCGCGGTTTTTGGGGGGGCAGGCTTTACTGTGATGGTTGCTTTGTAATCTTTGAGTGTCCCTTCCTCATCTTTAAACAGTTCTGCATGTTTCCCTAATACTTGCTCAACTATTTTAAACTGTTGTTTTTTCTGTATTGCAAGACTTTTAATTTGCTGCCAGTTTAACTTTATTTTACGCAACCAATCTCTACCACACAATGCTGGGTCATCACCCCCAACCACCAACACTGGTAACTTGTGTCTCTGTTGCTCATAAATTACTGCAGCTTTAAACTGCCCCCTAACAGTTATTTTTTTGCTTGGTGTGAGTTATCAGCTTAACATGCGTTTCTTTAAGTGGCTTATTTTTAAAATGCTGATGTTATTCACACGTATTTACGTGCGACCAGCATAGAAAATGATGGAAATTCATTTTGGCCACACGTAATATGAGCAGCCAAGATCACATTGCTGCATTGGCCGCACGCATTTTAAGTGTGTCCAAGACTGGATTTTTTTGCTGGCCACACCTATTTAAAATTAAACTTAAAGTTAAAGTCCCAGTAACTGTCACGCTCCTAAATGTGTAAATGTGTTCTCCACATTTGACCTATCTCCTGGTGGAGCTGTGAGCTGCAGAGACAGCCGCACTCAGGAAACATTTGCTTGTTTAACCCTAACCGTAACTATAATTCTAACCCTTTACTCTGGGTCTGTGCGACTAAAAAAAAGTTTAACACCGGCCGCACGTTTTTAGAAAACTATGTGGGAATAAACACTTTTTAAAATGAGCCTCAGAGAGCCTTCTGGGAGATGAAGTGCAGTTAGTACTCTGGTGACTGTTCCCGCTGGTGCCCAGAGGGGGAGTCAGAGCTCTGACTCCTGACATCTACACAGAATGTTTCTCTGTATGGTCTAGTGTCTAAACTGCGTACCATAAACATTCCTAGATTTTCTTCATGTCCTTCACTGACATATCTGGTATCTTTGTACTGTATCTACCAGACTTGGCTGTTTTCCACTTTGGTTGTTGCTGCTCTTTGCTCTGCAGGCTTTGTTAATGTGTCCTTTTTTCCACAACTGTGGCAAAGTGTCTTTGAAGTGACAAGCATCAGCTGTGTGATTTTCTTTTCCCTTTACATCTGTAACATCCGTCTTGTCCCTTGTGTGGAGCTTTCACTTGCATCTTGTGAACTCCACCATTGTGATCCTCCATCTTTTTGAGTTGCTGTGTATCTTAGTTCACTGGCTCCATATTGAGAGAAATTTCGAATGCTCTGGTGAAAGACAGTCTGTCCTCTGATAGCAGCTTTCTCTTTCCACTGACGAAACCATCCCGGAGAGCATCACCAAGTCCCGCGCCGAACTCACAGTGAACAGCACTCTGCTTCAGTGATGCGGTGAACTCCAAGACCGTCTCTCTCTGTTTTTGGCAGCACTGATTAAAACGAAAGCGCTCTGCTTTCACCAAAGGCTTGGGTTCAAAATGGGATCTTAAAATGTCCACGATTTCTTTGAAAGACTTTTCCTTTGGAACTGCCGGCTGTACGAGGTTCTGCAGCAGTCCATGCCTCGCCGCTCCCACAGCGCTGAGCAGCACAGGCACCCGCTTGTTCTCGCTAACATCATTAGCCTCAAAGAAAAGTTCGACTCTTTCCACGTAAGCAGACCATGCCTCACTATCAGGCATGAACTCATCAATTTTCCCTAGAAAAGACAGATCCTCGTCGCCATTTTGATGTTACGTTGAGTGAAGCACTGACATCATTGTGGTGCGCCCCTTGGAACTGCTAAGTCAAACTCATTTATGAGACACTTTTTGCGGATGGGATGTGAAAATGAAAAAGCGATCTTCTTTGGCGTTATCACTTTAATTATGTCACAGAATGAGCGGTGATGATGAAAAAAATGAAAAAGGAGAACTGCTTTTTCTTTTTTTTTTGAGAAAAATAATGCTTACATTTTGAAAATGAAAAAAGCATTTCCAGTACTGACTTTTATTTTGAATTATGAGTGACACACGCACCACCCTGCTGGAGGGGGGTGTCAGAGGTGGGCTCAGCCTTCTGCATTACAATTTTTAGGCTTTTTTATTTACTTATTGATTTTGGGCCAAAACAGTTGGAAAAGACAATATTTCTTTCACACCCTTTGAAATTCTAAAAACTGTTCTGTTTTTGGGACAGTCTGGAAACTTTTGCTGCAAACATATATAAATAGTAAAACTGATGTTAAATCATCATCCAAAAGAATAGCAGCAAAATCAAACTCTCTCACTCCTTTCTGTGAGGCTCTAGATCAGGGATAGGCAACTCCAGGCCTCAAGGGCCGCATTCCTGCATGCTTTCAACATACCCCACTCTGGCAGGTTCTAATTGGCTGGACACACCTGAACAGGTAATCTGTCATGAGTAGAGCTTGGATATCTGGAAATCAAGCAGACACCACAGCCCTCGAGGCCTGGAGTTGCCTATTCCTGCTCTAGATTAACCTTTGTGGCAAATAAAATCTTATTTAGGGGGCGGCCGTGGTGTGGTGCAGCGGTAGGACTCCTGCTCGGAAGATTTTGGGTTCGTTTCCCGCCTTGCCCGCCCATGCATCGAAGTCTCCTTGGGCAAGACGCCTAACCTCGAATTGCCTCTGGTGGGAGGTTGGCGCCAGTGTTCGGCAGCGGAGCCACCACCAGTGTGTGAATGTGTGAATGGGTGAATGGGTCTGTGACTGTGAAGCGCTTTGGGCCCTCGAAGGAGGGTAGAAGGCACTATACAGGTATTTACCAATTATCATTTATTTTTTAATATCATATTTTGTAACATCAATATTTATTTTGAAGAAAAGTCTTTATGTTTGTAATCTTCATTGCAATATTCAACTAGTGTCCCCATTGCTTTAGGGGACCAGGGAGCCTTTTCCTCATGTCTGAAATACTTTCAACCAACTTTTATTTTACCTACAGGAACATTTGTTGTGCAAAACTTCAAAGCTTTGGCCACTTCCGCAATTTATATCCATCCTTCTTCTAGCACTTAGTTTGTATGAGCACATTTATGCCACAAAGTGCTAGAACAAACATCGGTCTAAGAACGCCAGAGGGTTTAGAACCTCATTCACAACCATGCGCTCTTCTTCTTGGCTTTAACACTGAGAAGTGGCTGGATGCCTGTTTCAGGTCTGTTTGAATGCAGAAGAATGGGAAGCGGTTCAGTTCTCCTCAAACAAAGAGACTTTCAGAGCTGGAGGAAAAAACCCGCTCACCCACTCCTCCTGCAGCTTACAGCAGCCCAGCTGAAGGCCACAGACTCACCTGCGGTGCGAATTCCTGTTGCTATTGACATGACCCCGTCCAGAGCAGCCGGGAGTAGGGCACTTTAAAACATTTTCATACATGGCAAGGACTTGGACAGACAGAAAAGTGAGAGAGACAGTGAGGGTTAAGAGCAGACAGGAGAGTCATGGGAGTTCAGCTCGGCGGTTAGGCATGCACGGTTACATCTGCACCTCTGACAGCAGGTCACACTGCTCATGAGCACCAGCACAGCATGCTCGGGGGCAGCACGGCAGCAGGGCTGTGGCTTTGACTTTCACTGGTGAAAATGTCTTCCTCAGACATTTTTTCAGACTCTCATGCACATGTGTGAGGTTTGCAGTGACTAGGTGGAGCAGCCCAATGAGGAATCATGACGGTCATGCTAGCCACTCAACATGAGGAGTCAGGTGTGTGAGGTGAAGAGTGAAGAGGAGCGGGAAAGGAGGAAGCTGGATAAAAAGCAGCTCTCTAAAGCTACAGCCAACTTTTTCAATCCAGGCAACAGATGCTCATTTGCACCTCTGTCTCTGTAGGTTCTGAGGCTTTTGGCAGCAGGAAGAAAGTGTTCCACATTTAATAAGTTTGGTGTTCTAACGCATAAATGATGAGACATTGATGAGCCTTTACATGCTGCCACACACTGCACGGTCTAGGAGAGCTTATCTTCTGAAAAACAAACCTTTGAAGACATTCAACGATCACAAAAAGCAAATGTAGACTCATGCAGGACTGATGTGTCATGGCGGACTGTCCAACAAACTCCAGCATTCACGGAGGAGGAGAGTCGTTTAACAAGTCATTTCAGCACAATGTCCTATTCAGGAAACAAACTGAAAAGTTCAGCCTGCAGTCACCACTGTGGTGGGTGCACACCCTGACTCTGATCACACAATCTCAGAGACATTTTATCTAACTTCAATGCAAAGTGCTCTAACTTCATTACCACAGGGAGCTTTCAGATGATGCTTTTAGTTCATATTGTCAGTTTAGCAGCAGATTTTCCAAGAAGTAATATCCTCTATAGTTACACCTGATACCTGTTCTTGGGATCACATGGGTCTGAGCACTCCCCCTCAGTTATAACCAGCATAACTGAGACTCTCTCCGGAACCAGAACCGTCAGAATACGACCCGGTTTTTAATTCACCTGACATCCTTTATTTTACTGTAAAATATTTTTTTCCTAAATCAAAAAACTGAAATTGAAAGCTTTTGTTTTTTGTGTTTTTTTTTCCCCCCAAAAAAGTGATATTTGTGATAGACAGGGAAATTTTCAGGTTGTCACAGTTTCTGTTTATCTTCTGCATCTAAAGCTTCTCAGTCTTTGGGCCCAAATGACTTGTTAGATTCTCTGCAGTTTTTTGTGTGCGTGTTGGCGTGCAACGTAACCCCAAGCTTAGACCTACTCTCAGGCGGGACCCTGTCTTTGTGGGGGCACCCAGAAAGGCTGCGGTGATGAGGGTACAGGCCCGTCACATGACCAGTACCATCACAGCCGGGTGTCGGACACTTGCTCTCCTTCTTTTCACCTCTGGAAGAATCTGGAAAGAGGAAAATACAGATAAAAAGACAGTCATTTTCATTTTTATCCAAAACCTTCTCTACTACATAAAATTATTCTGATTCCATTTAGGATAATATCACTCTGACTTCAAAAGAACACTGACAGGTGTATCAAAAAACATTGTAACTCAAGGGAAACCTTAGCGTGAACCTCAGACAGGTGAGAAATAAACTTGTGAGAATCAATTATAGAAAGAAGCACCTAAATCTGGAAGAAATGTTACTTTTAATAACATTCATCCAAATCTTGTAAACAAACATTTAAAGATTCTGAACGCTCATGTTTTGAAGAAAATCTGTTTCCTTTTGCCTTTATATCCCTGTGTAGTAAGACTTGTTCCAGAATCAGTTCTGGAGAAGAACTCCTAGCTGGCTTGATGGAGCAGTTTCCAAAGTATCAAGCAAAGTTAGTAAAGCACCCAGCCTTCCACTACTCTGAGCTCAGATCAATACTGACACAGAGAGGGTCAGTGTGTGGGCTTTCCATCCTACCTTTAGGGTAGTACGCTCTCTTCAGTCCATCTTGCTGCATCCTGGACTTGCGCTCCTCGGCGGCGCTGCTCAGCCTGGGGCTGTGCTCACCGTGGCTGCGGTGATAGTGCTGATCCCGGCGGGGTATTGTGTGTTCTGAGGCCATACGGTCCCTCATGACCTTTGCCCTCTCTGATTCCAGAGCAATGGCCTTCTCCAGCAAGGACAAGTTTCCCTTGGCCATGTCAAAGGTCTCGTCAGAGTGGTCGGAGGCTATGGATGTGGTGTCCTCATCGCCTTCTTGGCTGCAGCTGGTTGGGTAACCTCTGGATGCTGGGCTCAGCTGTTCTTCTAGCTTCATTAAGTTTACCATGTCTGAGTAACGACGATCCAGAAGTCTGGGCTCCTCCTGTGCATTTTGATGGCTGCTGTCATACCTAAGAATGTGAATAAAGGTTTCAAAAATTACATATATACAGGACAGGAAGCATAGGTTTTTGTTCCTTCATTTGATTTTGAACTATTTTCTACAACACCATTTTCTTTAAAGGTTAGTTCAAACCCTGGTCATCTGATGCAGGTCACAGCTCAATATCAATCAAGCTCCTCGCTAATCTTCTGTCTTGTGTCTCTCTGGACTGATTATCAGGGACTAGCACATCCATCTATCCATACCGCTGGGCAAAGGCGAGGTACACCCATCACAGGTTGCCAGTCAGTTTCAGCGTAAGGCAGGATTATGAGACCAAAAAAAAATCACTAATATTTTCGACAGGCACTTGCTGTTTACTAAACTACTGCATGGTGTTTAGGAAGAAGGAGCCAGTTTTTCTCCCAAACAAGAGATGGAAACGGGCCAAAAATATACAGATCTCCTACAGTTATGATTATTATAATGATAATTTTGATTTTATGAAATTTGCATTTTGTTACACATTCAATAAAAATAAAGTTAAATTGAATTTCTATATTTTGATTCTGAGGTAAACCTACAGATGTTTATCCAGCCATTTTCCAAACCTGCTTGATCCATTTCAGTGTCACCGGGTTGCTGGAGCCTATCCCAGAAGGGTATACCCTGAACAGGTTGACAGTCTGTCTCACACACACACGTATTCACTCCCAGGGAGACCCATCAATAACCTAAAGCATGATGCATGGTTTTGGACAGTGGGAGACAACTGGAGTCCCGGAAAACAATTTCACTTTTTTTTAAAAATCAGTTGCAGTTAGAGTAAATGAAATATTGAACAGACCTGTAACCAGTCACACACCTGTTGAGGTGATGCACGGCCTGCTGGTCTGCTGGGCTGACGGATTGGTTTTGGAGGGAGTGGAGGATGGGGCGATCAGAGGGCTGGGTCTCACTCAGTTTCCGGGCCAGATCAAAGCACTGGTTCCTTAGACACTCTAGACTGCTCAGACACACCTCCTCTCCGCTGTCCCGAGTCTTCCCCCTCATGCAAGGTGCTCCATTTGCATGTTTCCCATCATACATCATGGCAGCATCTGGGTAGCCATCTTCAGGTAGGATGGCACCATGGCCCTGAGCCAAAAGCTTCAGGGAATCCACGGTTTCCCGGACCACGTCACTGTCCAGGTCCACACTCAGCTCACCCTTCCTGTCCCCCTGTTCACTGGCATCGTCCTCGTCGTCCTCCCCAGCGCTGTTGGATGAGTTGCTGTTCATCTCTGACTCAGTCATGGCCTGGTAGGCTGCATCTTCTGCAATCTTGCCAAGGTTGAGCAGAGACTTGGCGACCAGCTCGTCATAGTTCTCATACTCCTCTCCAGTGCTGTTCCCAGGACCACAGCTGTTGTTGTTGCTGTCCCTCTCAGCTGGACCGAGCTTTGATTGTCCGTTGGGTTTGTACTGTTTCACTGCTGACAGAAAGACAGAGAAAACATCTGGAGCTTTACTTTACTCCTGTATCTCAAGTTTTTACCTGTTAGCAATATTTCAGCTAGCAGGCTGGACTCTGAAAACATAAATCTTACGCTAGCAGGTGCAAAAGAAATGTGGCTGCACTCGGGAGCATGAATATCTATTCAACAGCTCTGCAGAAGACGTTGTTGTCAATCATTATCCAGTCAGCAAACAGTTTTATCTCATGGACTCTTACACATATTAGCTGCTTGTCTTCTGATTAGCAGCTCAGGTTTACTCCCAAAAGTATGCAGCTCAGAGTCATGCGTCCAAAATGTTTCACCTGCAGAGCCTCTGCACTGACTTCAGGTCTCAGACGGTAGATGAAAACAGGGAAACTGAAACTGAGCAACATGTCTATAAACCAATAGAAGCGAGCTGCAAGGGTTTCTAGGGAACCTTTACACTTCAGGCATCAAAAGGTTGTTGGATATATGGGCCACCAGAAACATCAGTGAGGCTGCTGAAAAAGCCCCAAGGTTGCTGTGGGTTAGAGTCCCACTCCAATCATCTTTTGATGAAAGGAAAGGTGTACAAGACTGTGGTGAGACCAGCCATGTTGTTTGGACTAGAAACAGTGGGACTGAAGAAAAGACAGGAAGCAGAGCTGGAGGTAGCAGAGACGAAGATGCTGAGGTTCTCTTTGGGAGTGACCAGGATGGATAGGATCAGGAATGAATACATCAGAGGGACAGCACATGTTAGAGGTTTTGGAGATAAAGTCAGAGAGGCCAGACTGAGATGGTTTGGACATGTGCAGAGGAGAGACAGTGAATATATTGGTAGAAGGATGCTGAGTCTAGAGCTACCAGGAAAGAGGTCTAGAGGAAGACCAAAGAGGAGGTTTATGGATGCAGTGAATGAAGACATGAAGGTGGCTGGTGTTAGAGTGGAGGATGCTGAAGACAGGCTTAGATGAAGGAAACTGATTCGCTGTGGCGACCCCAGAAGGGAAAAGCCAAAAGGGAAAGAAGAAGAAGTGTATCTCTCATCTTTACTCACTGTTGTTCTCTTATTATATTATCATATTTGTCATATTATTGTCTTGTTTTTTCAGGTATATGTATAAAAATTTATAAAAATGACTAAATATATTTTTTTTTTAAAAACAAAGTGCATGCCGTAGTTTTGAGATTTAATAATCGACTAATCGTGGCAGCCTAGTCTTGACCTGCAATTATCTCAGTCCACACACTAAAAGTAGAGCTATATTAATTCTTCATCCACAGGAAGTCCATACCTTTGGGAACTAATGTCTCTCTCTCAGTGGCAGAGCTAGAACATTTGATATGGGGGGTAAGAGGGTGGTAGAATACTTTGGAAGGATGGCAAATGAGAACAGAGTGGAAGGCCATTACACATGAGAGGATCCAAACTATGTATTTCAAACTGTTTTATTATTAAAAGAGCAGCTGTTTTAGGTGTGGTGCTATTACTGCTGGTTAAAGAAACTTGTATTGATGATTTCTGAAGCATTGTCATCAATGCTGCCCCCAAGCTAGCATGTGACATACTCAATCACAGCCCCCTCCCACACATCCCACTTTGTACTCACTCTGCTGGCAGTTCTTCATCTGCTCTTCATCCTCTTCATCCTCCTGTTCCTCGTCATCAACGTCATCATCCTCATCCGCCCCTCTGACCTCTTCTTCCTCCTCGTGTTCATCCCTTATTCTCATGGTTCCTCTCTCCTCTTCTTCCTCCTCTTCATCCCCCTGCTCCTCATTATCCTCTGAGAAGTCGTCTTCTACCTCCCCTTCTTCATCTACCTCTTTTTCTTCCTCCTCTTCCTCATCCTCTGCTACCTCCCTTTGCTCCTCCCCTTCCAGTCCAGTCTTCATGGAGTCATTCTGGTAGCTGGTGAAGGTGCTGGCGTTCTCATCTATTTCCTGACTGGGGCATGGAGAGAGGAAGGGTCTTCTCTTAGCAGCTGGTTCCAGTGGTTGTTTGTCCGAAGTCTTCCTCTTTTTAGCCAGTGGACAGCCATATATGCTGAGGTGGGACAGAAGATAAATTTGTCAGAATGTGCATGAGTGCACAGAAAAATCAAAATTTCCAAAATTATCCAGAACTAATATTTCTATTTGTGACAAAGCAGCTAATCTGGACGTTTCAGTTATGAAGAGTGTTTTCTTTTTCTTATCTCTGATTTTAAATGCAGAACATCACTGTCCAACCGAAGAACAATTTTCGGGTTGTAGTTTCATTTGGAACTACATTGTTGTGTACCCACTAGGAACAGACACATCTATTACAAATCTAAACCATGCCTATTTCAAATGTCACAGCTATAGATATGCATGATGGGTCTGGTAGACTTCAATTCATAGAGATTTATTACAGATAGCAGTTTACATCTCTTGCAGATGATTATCCCACAGCTACCATGGGTTGTACACAAGCCATTTAGGTAGTTTCTTCCCACCAGACACATTAGTTATGTAATAGTCATCTATTTCTATAGTAGATGTCTACTGGACATCCCAGATAACTCTATTTTGTTACTCTATTAGATGTCTGTTCTGCATAAAGAGATCTCCTACACCAGTAGACATCTGATCTGTGATATTTTTACTTGTCTATTAGAGTATTTTTTTTTTAATTTACTAGATATAAAACAGAGAAGCCAAGCACGTTTGTCCTTTTATTATGAAATATAAACATGACAACACTGGTTAGGGCAGGGGTCCCCAAACACCTGCACATTTGGCCTGGTCCCCAAACACTATCAGAGATCCATGAGTCTTTCTTTTTTCCAATCTGGCCACATGATGGAGACCCCCAGAAAGTGACTCTGTATTCCACCCTTCCTCACTCGGTGCCCCTATCACAGTGGTGTCAAACTCAATCACACAGGGGGCCAAAATCCAAAAACACAGTAGGCCGAACAGGACTAACATAATTGAGCACATTCAAAAAAATAAATTCTGAAAATGTTGAAACTTTAAAAACCTAACTTTTTTAAACATAATTATGAATAAAAATAGACAGGAATATTATTCCAAAATAAATCAACTTAAACCTTAAGTAGCTTTCAATATTTTACCCTCCATAAAAATATATAATAACTTGAAGGAACTAGAAAAGTCGCATTACCTGCGATAATGCTAGTGTGAATGCATTATCGCATTAATGCGGTTGTTGTAAATCGCGTAAATTGCTTACATTTGCAGAAATTGCTTAAATTGTATAACGTGCATTAAGTGTATAAAGTGTGTAAAGTGCTTAAATTGCATTAATTAGCATACATTGTGTAAAAAACGTAAAATGTAAGAATGCCAAAAGTTTGTGCATTAATGTCCTGAACGTGCTGAACGTTTTGATACCAATATTGTAAAAGTTTTAAGGTGCAGTAAAAAGTTTTACATTTTCCCATTGACTTAACATGGGCTGAAAATTTGCATAAATTGCGTAATATCGCGAAAATTGTAAAATTTGCGAAAACCAAAAATACAAGCAGTAATGTCCTTAACGTGTAGAACGTTTTGATACCTAGATTGTGTAAATCGCATAAAGTGTGCTTGAGTTTTTACGTGTCAAAAAACGTACGGAAGAAAACGTAACTGAAGAATCTCAATAGTGTGAATGCATTGAATGCATTCACACAATTATTGAAAATTTGAATAAAAAGGTAAGCTTGAGAAGCTCAATATACTGTCAATTCTGAAGTCTGATAAGTTCTTCTGTCTGCATGGTTCCCCAGAAATCTATGTACTACAGTTTGCAGAACACCTTTATGAGCTTGGTGAGCCACATGCATACTGATTACTTGCATTAACACCTCTGTGTCACCTGGGGCTGGAATGGGCCTTGTGCACACGGAGACACTGAAGTTTGTGCTGGGTGGTGCTGAAAGCTGTTTTGCAAGGCACACGTTTGAGGCACAACGTCTGCTATAGTGGCTGTCTGCATCTGAATGCAGTGAGTTTATAACTGATGTGACATGAGACTTTGACATCTGCACAGCTGCCTGTAGTCTGAAGACTTCTGGCTTGTGTGGTCAGGGAAAACCTCAAGGTGCTGACATCAGTTTCTCTGCTCAGAACATTTAGGAACACCTGAGAACAACCGTGAATCTTTCACGTAGACGTGCACAATTAGATGATCTTACTGCCCTTAGTAACACAAGATGCAGACACTTGTTACCATAGCAACACACTGGTGTCAAAGGTGAGGATATTTTAAAGAACGAGAGGGTGTGGGGGGAGGGCTGCTCAATGTGGGCGACACGATGTTCATATTCTATACTACCAGTTGCCATGGGAGACAGGCTACATCCCTCCTAGTCCTCATACTGCAGTAGCAGCACGGTGCCGTCGCCATGGTGACATACTCCAGTGAGAAGGGGGGCAGGGGGTTGTGAGAGACAGAGAAAGACAAAGAAAGGTACAAGAGGAAGGAAAGAGAGTGAAGAAGAAGAGGGTCTTCTCCCAAACGGATTTAGAAGTGTCTCTCTGCACGCAGGTTTCAGATCCCAGCAGAACAATGGGCAGAAATGCTGCAGTTACCCCCCCATTCAGGAGGATCACATACAGGTGCCACATTCTGTACAGAGTGATGCATATGCTCCTGTGTTAACCAGCAACCAGTTGCATGCTCCCTGAACCAAAACAAGCAGAGTAACCTGAAGTGTGGGAACAACCTTCGTCTGAGTAATGCAGGGAAGCAGCCAGATTTGACCTGGTGCCAGTTTCAGCGTCGTGACAGGATCTCCATTATCCTGTGTCTGTTCTCCTGGAGGAATTTCACCGCGCCGGTATGGTTTAAACAGGTGTGTATGCCAGTGGTACACACATGGAGCATGTGACTAAAGGGTTGTTTATCAAAGATAAGTGCATGAAAATTGAATATAAAGGAGGGGAAATTAATACACCTGGCCAGTACTGTGAAAAAAACAAAAAAAACAATGATCATTTAAAATTAACAGGCTGAACGTTCATATTGAGCCTCAGAAATAATAAATTACCTGACATAAAATGTAAAATAAATCAAAATACAACACTATATTTTGTATTTCCACTATCATTGTTCTTTGAAGTAAGGAGTTTCTTTGACCTACTCTGCATCTTGTTTCCTAAAAACACTGTTTATTTAAATTGTTGCCTTAAAAGGTATGTTATTGTTATAAAGACATTTATGATCATTTTATTCCACTGTTGCAAAGAACGTTAAATGAACATATTGCATTTTCATTCGTTTTAAATAAAAGGTTTTCATGAACATAATGTGTCATTTCTCGCCTTGCTTTAACACAGAAATGTATAAATAAGAATACCGGATCAAAAAGCAGTATCAAAGAGAGGAGTAGCATTGATAAAATCTTAACAACACCCATCCATATGACATAGATATTGTTGGGAAATAAGCTGAGAAGCCATGTGGATCACATTAAAAGTTGTTTTAATGAGCCTGCTGTCATCTGACCACATTTCAATGAGTTGCTGTGTCTCATCGTTGTTTTATGTTTCTAAGCGGCTCATAAGTTGCTTCTTTTCTACTCTGTTTACATCCCATAATGCCCGGCTAAGGCGGTTGTTTAGATCCACTGTTTTTGCTCCAAGCAAAAGCCTATTCAGACTGAGTAAACCCAGAGTGAATCGGAGCTCAGTCTCATTGGACACAAAGCAAGACCACCTTGAAAGATGGGTCAGAGAGTGGTTCCTGGTTCGCTCGGATGCATTCAGGAACATTTGCTCAGGATTTTTGGGGGAAGCAGACTCTGGTTCACTTGAAACAAACCAAATGAGTCCAGTCTGAATTCTCACTGAGTTTTAGTCTGGCTCGTGAGTATCCAACTCCTCGATGTGTATTCAAACTCCTCTTTATCCATATTTACACCACAAATGGATTTTTGCTAAATATAATATATTTTTATTTGTCAAATAGAAGCTAAAGCATGGTCAAGTCTGCTGACCCTTTAACAATCTTGTGGCAGCAACAAACTCATTCTCTCCACTTCACTGACTGAGGTCCATATGTCAGTACTTTTTGAAGAAAACTTCTCTGAAGGCATAAAGGAGTTTAAAGGAGCTGGAAATAGTGCAGAAGACGATTTGAGTAAGACCCAGAACCAGTCTGTCAGATGTGAAAGGTGAACACTTTGGATAAACAAATGATCCTAAAGCTCAGAACCAGTTCTCTATCTGATGGACCCAAACCAACATCCAGCAGAGTCAGGAAAACATCCTGTATCTGTTGTTAAAACATCTCAGCTATTCTGCTGCTGTATAACTTTGACTTTCTCATCATAGTGAAAGCTGCATCTATTTCCTAACTACACACCTGAGCACAACGTTGAGGGGTTTACTCAGACTTTGAGCTCCGTTTGGCTGCCAACAGACAAGCATTTCAGAAGAATTAAGTTCTACAACGAAAAAACATTTATTTATTTATTTTTTTTTTTTAATTTAACCATTATTTAACCAGGAAAAAAATCCCATTGAGATCCATTGATCTCTTTTTCAAGGGAGTCCTGGTCAAGAGGCAAAAATACACACACCCAACAGGTCATATAATTAAAACACTCTAAAAATAAATAAATATGATGAAATAAACAGAATAAAACTGTAAATAATTAAAAACAGTTACAGATTAGTGATTTTGTTTCCAGGTCCTTCATTATAACATTGAACAAAACAGTAACCTAAAAAAGTATGTCAAGAGTGGGATGGCAGAAGAATAGTTATTTCATTCAAACTCAAAATGTTTTCACAAATAGGCAGAACCAACAGATAATCAAAAAATACATTCAAGGCAAGTGTATTACATTTCCAGAAGCTCAGAAGCAGATCAAGGCCAGCCTCGGCATAGATGCCTATCAGATCCAGAGCTACTATAAATTTGACCAAAATCAAACCAGTCCAAGACTGGATCCAGGTCAGCTCCAGAACTAAGAGCAACTGCAGCTCATACTCAGAGAACATCAGAAGAGCCGCTCAAGACCCAAGCCAGTTCAGATCTTGAGCTGCTCCAGTTTAAAATGCAGAGAAGATCCAGACCATCTGGACGACTCACCTGCGGTGTCTAGCATACTTCCCGCTGACATGGCCGCTGCCGTCACAGCCCAGCGTTGGACAGCTGACGAGAAAATACACAACATGAGCGGCAGCCGCATCAGGAAACAATCTCAGCATCCTTTCCTTCTTTTCCTGGAACTAAACGTTTCTCAAGCCATCATTTCATGTAACACACATTGCTTGTATTTGACTAACCAAATGGTTCAACTAAAACACGATATTTTGGGTGGGTGTCTCCTCCTAATGGGAAGAAACTAAAATAATGGCTGGTGACAGCCTGGTGAAGGCAGAGAAACACCATCAGGACACTGCTGCATTTTTAGCACTCTGCTTAAATCCATGCAGATAGATGTGGGGAGGAAGACAGAGATGGCTGTTTCCTTCTTATCAATGTTGGAAATGGGGTTTTTGGTGCTGTGATGAGCTTTAGGTTCTTCTTAAGCTGTGAGACATGCTGTGGCCCTCACTGTCACCTGATGTTTGTATTCTAAAATCTCAAATTCGCCAAGACAGATTTGGATATTTTAAGTGAAGGAAGGCAGCAAAGGAGGAGAGCAGGTGACAGATGAGCAGAAAGGTTTCAAATGCATAAAACTGAAAAGAGCAAGAAAAAGATTTAGGGACTAAGCATCAGGACAGTGGAAAAAGGGAAAGAGAGAGGATGCAAAATTCAAACAAAGGAAACAGATGAAGATGTGGAGGGAAATGAAGAGAGCTAAGAGAGCAAGCAGAGGAAAATGAGGGAAAAAACAGAAAACTGCAGACAGATCAGTTCAAACGAAAGGAGAGGAAGCTGTTTGCTAAAGGTGAGGCCGCCACAGAGTTATAGAAGTGTGTCATCGATGAATGACACTTTTGCTTAACATCAGCTGAGCAGGTCTCTGCGCTTCTCCAAAGCAATCCTAAGCTATTCACACGTCAGTGTTAGTGGGCCCTCAAACACAGCTCACGTCTGCTCTGGATGAGGCTCCCACAGCTCCAGTCCTCACTTGAAGACAGCTTTGTTGGTTCTGCACAAGTATTTTGGGACTCCAGATTAGAGAAAAAATCCTCTTATTTTACCATTCCATTTGTTTCTGACATGTAGGTGTTGGTTAGAGCTTTCCATGCTTGAAAATAGAACATTTACATTCTTTTTTTGTTTACAAACTGAAACAGTGGTGAATCTTGCTTCTGGAGAAACCTCTGTATTAGCACAATGGAGGACACCTCAGAGGTGTTTTGTAAGTCACAATTATTTGGTTAACACAAGTTTTTTTTAAAAAATTTTAATGAAAAACTCATCTGGAAAGTGTCGTTATAGTTAAGTTGGTGTTTCTGCTCTGAAACTGAAGCTTGGCTGGAGGTGTTACCTGAATAACTCCTGTGTGACTGCTTCCACGGCAGCTGTGGAGACAGTAGAGACTGGGTTATAAGGAGGGACTGCCGCCTGCAGCTGGAGGCAGAGTCACAGAGATGTCTGCAAATTCAAACTTTACATACATGGCACAATATGTACTGCACGGCTGTCTGACAGATTAGGCGTAAGAGCAGTCAGTATAAAAAAGATAAACGTTAAGTGAGGAAACAGACATTTCAGTCACAATCATGACTATATAGCCTATTATACAGAATGAGGGTGTAAAGTGTTCATGTCCTGCAGCATGTTCCAAATATATAAAGTGGCGTTGCTTTACAGAGATTTAGTAGAATAGTGCCGTCCGGTTTTTGCTGAGAAAGATATGAGGTACAGCCCTGTTGTGTGTGTGAGCTGTGGGGGGGGCGCAGTCTGATTGTGTGATCAACACCAGGGAAGACACCACAAATCTCCAAACATCAAATCCTTGGGAAGATCTGATCAGTTGATGTTGATGACCAGAACAGTAGATGACTTCTGTTGTTTGGTCTTTCATGACTCAGAGGCTTGTTGTGAATATCTGCTGCTGAAATCAAACAGTTCTACTTTTTGTCTGGACATTAGGTTCAGGATGTGAAGCATCTTTGTTGACTCCACTGGAGTCCAGCAGCTGCTGAAGGTTTTCTGTCATGTTAATAAAACTTGTAAAGTTTTCAAATCAAGTGTGCGTAAGGTTAACAGCTTTATCACTGATCTGTACTTGTGAGGACCGTCCAAGAACTGCTGTAGGACTTTGGATCCAGACGCACAGCCGTGATGGAGGTCACATCCTAAACCAGCATGTGGCCCCCCCCAGTGCAGACTGGGAGGACAGTTGGAAGGTTGTTGGGACAAAGGGCCGCTGAAGACATTAGAATCTGTTTCACATGACAGAACCACATACATTTAAGAACGGTGGTTAAGATCAAGAAGACAGCTAAAAGTCACTAATCCTGAGAGACTTCCATCCACCCATCCATCTTCCTCCGCTTCATCCGGGACTGGGTCGCGGGGGCAGCAGTCTAAGCAAAGATGCCCAGACTTCCCTCTCCCCGGCCACTTCCTCCAGCTCCTCTGGGGGGACCCCGAGGCGTTCCCAGGCAAGCCTAGAAACATAGTCTCTCCAGCGTGTCCTGGGTCTTCCCCGGGGCCTCCTCCCAGTGGGACATGCCCGGAACGCCTCACCAGGGAGGCGTCCAGGAGGCATCCGGATCAGATGCCCGAACCACCTCAACTGGCTCCTCTGGATGTGGAGGAGAAGCGGCTCTACTCCGAGCTCTCTCTGGGTGACCAAGCTCCTCACCCTATCTCTAAGGGAGCACCCAGCCACCCTCCGGAGGAAACTCATTTCAGCCGCTTGTAGCCTGAGAGACTTTCAGAATGAAAAACCTCTTCAGATAAAGTAGTGGTCTCACAAGTAACATTAATACCGTGACTTAAAAACAAAATCAGGCCGCTCCACGCGGGACCATAAGCTATGTGTCTGGCCTTTTATTCAAGTTTTGCTTCTGCTGGCCTCATGTCACGTCCAACCTCAGCGCCACCAGCTTTCTGTCGGTCTTCGTCAGGTCATCTGTCCTTCTCTGGCAACTCTTCTTTGTTTAATACAATATTTAAGCAAAGTTGTTGCAAATTGTATTAAAGTTAATACATTAAAGATTTATAATAAAAAGTTATAGTACTATGAATTCATTTCACTTCATAGTTATCTTGCAGCAAAAGACATATATATATACCGGTAGTCACATTTACAAAAGTACATTTCTTCACCTCTGACCCCTTTGGACCTTGTTCGATGGCGTTTTTCAGTCACATTTCCCTCCATCTGAAAAACAAAAGGGAACGATTGACCATCTGTCTCGTACACTTGTGTCAAAGTCAAGCCACAGGGAACGATCCAACCCTCCAGATCATTTTATTTTGTTGTTATCTCGCGCTTATTTGTAGCCTGTATGATTCTGACAAAAAGATATTTTTATGGAGAGTAAATATTGAAAGGTTTACGTTGATTTATTCTGGAATAATATTCCTGCCTGTTTTTATTCATAGTAATGTTAAAAAATTACATTTTTGAAGTTTAAAAAATGTAGTTTTGAAATGTTCAATAAATGTTTACCCTGATCGACCCGCGACCTAAGATGTGTTTTGGATTTTGGACCGCTGTACGATTGAGTTTGACACCCCTGCTACAGAATGTAATCAAAATGTCAATGATAAACAACACCATCACAATGGTTTGCTATGGTTGTGCAATTTTGACACAAAATGTTGATAGCTCTAAAACGTAAGGAGAGCACACAGGCTCAAACTGAAACAGAAACAAAAAAACTTGCTTTTCCAAAGGACCCATAGGCCACACAGGGTAACACATGCAGTCTGAAAGCCCCTCAGAGGAAAGAGTTTGGTGAGAAGTTTAAGTCAGCGCAGGTCAAAGAAGTCCCAAGTTCCAAAGGGTCAGAGGTTTGCTGATCTGTCACTAGTGATACACAGCGAAGAGCATCAAAACGAAGAGTTGCATGAGACAGCGTTTTGTCTGCACGCGTCTTGTAGGAATTGTTCTCAAAATATAGCTGTTGTGTACCTGATAGCAGCTCATGCGTCTCCACTCAGAGAGCTGCAGGTCGGTGCTGAAGACTCTTCACAGTGACACAGCTTCAGAGGTGTTCTTCACAGTCATTTTCTGCAGAAAAAAGACGACAGTTTATCAGGGGGCTGAGGGTCTGCTGCCACCTTCTCTCCCCGTTTTCAGTCTTGAGGTCTGATTCAGGTCTTTTTAACATGAGCTGCTGAGGCCAGTGTGGCCTTCTTCAGTCATATGCACTCAAATGCAGGTTTTTGGGTTGTTGTGGGAGTCTTAGAGAGGAGCGCCATCTTAAGGGGAGTGCAGGTGTGTCTTGCAATTAACCAAGCGGCTAGTATGGCCACCGTAAGGGACATAGTGACGATGGAGTGTACCACTGTCGTGCTTGCACTAGTGTGGAACGGGCACAAACCTGTGTCGTTTTCTAGGAGCTCATCAGAAACTTGCGTCTGAGTTGCGGACGGGACACTTAACATGCCTTCATTTCCCATCATCCCTTTGTTTACTCTCTCCCGCTAGCCTACAACCTTTCATAACCCCAAGCTAACATTAGCGGTGCAACATAAATGGTGACCAATATCATTTCTATCCAGTCATACAGTTTATATCCAGATTCCTGCTCAGACGAGGGAAACAAAGACGTTCATGGATCTATTTGTCTACAAGTGGAGGATCAGAGCAGGGAGCTTAAGGCCTGCCCATTGTAGATTTTACAAAACAACTAAAAGCTCTTTCAAACAGCCTTTTTTTCATTGATCCTGGTTCACATAAAAAATAAAAAAATACTCAAAGCAATTTTAACTTTTTACCCAATCAAACACATTTTTTTATATGTGCTCTACATCATCAGAAAGTGCAACAAGAACATGTTAAAAACACCATCGATATTCATTGGAGTGGGTCTTTATGAAAATAACTGTTTTGTAACAGGTGACTGTCACAACCTGTGCAGGTTTCATTAGGTACACTGACGACAATAGCATCATTGTGGATGGGCTACAGACAACATGCAGAACTATATGCACAAAAAGTATTGGCAAAAGCATTCTTATTCACATATACTCATAATGTGCATCCTTTCTTTTTATTGACCAAAGTAATCAAGACAACTACAGACATCCTGCTAAATATTTTTGACACAGCAATGTAATTAAATATTTTCTTTACAATTTAGGTTCAAAGTGCAGAGAAGCAGAGCAGAACCTGAACAGCTTCCTCTCTCTCTAACTTAAAAGAAGAAATATCTCAAAAGCCTTATTTGGTACAATTTGTCCAATCCAAGACTTTCTGTTACTGGTTTGACAAGCAGCAAGCTTTTCATTGTCTGTGTGCATATAAATGCATGTGTGTGTGGTTGTGTGTGGGGTGGGGGTATGTATGCTGTGTCTGCCTGTCGGTGTCTGTGTGCATATGTCTGTGAGTGGGAGACTGGGTCCTGCACAGCTGGCTGAGCAACGTGTGAAGAGGAGCTTCCTGCTTTTTAGTATTCAGTCCCACTCTCTGCCTGTCTGCCTCAATACGATGCAGAACTCTCCTGTACAAAACACACTGCAGCACACTCACAAGCTTGTGGCTGAGCACAACCACAAAACAACCATGAGTGCAACTGCACACAAATGCATCAGAACTGGACACACTTTGCAGCACAGGTGTAAAATCGTGCATTTTATGAGCTCACTTTACTGTTTGTTGCAGCAGCGGTTCATGTAGGTCAAAGTCAAGTCTGCCCAAGTAACTAACAACAGAAAATATTCTCTTCATTAGTTTGTCATTCGACGGCAGAGGACAGCTGGAAGGCTGCAAGCTGAGGATCTGAAAGCTTAGACATGAACCAGAGGACATGAACGAAACAATATATATATATCTTTCCATCTACATGTCAGCCTGAAATATTTTCTTGTGCTGTCTTAGAGAGAAAAATAATAACTGAAATTAACTAATTTCCTCAGCGTTTCCTCTGTTGGTTTTCAAACACACGGCGGGGACGGGTCCCACCGGGAGGGGCTGCACAGTAACATTTTGACAAAAAATGCCCAATTTAACTGGAAGACTTCCGACCTCAGACTTGCCTTTCAAATGGGACCTCGACAGAGTTTTGATGTTAAAAAGTTCACTCACTTCAAATGTTGTGTACTTGATTCTGAGTCCAATGTTCTTTATCTCTGTTCCGTGTTCAGACACGTTGCACTATGCTGGACCCTGCTTGCAGAGGTGGTCCGGACCACAGTTCAGAGGACTCTGAACGGATCTGCTGTGATGGCTGAATCTGCCGATTCTCCAGAGTTCTGATCCATGTTGTAAAACCACAGCGTAAAGCAAAATGCAAATGACATCGTTCTCTAAAGGCAGTCCAAAAATACATTTATAGCTTAATGTGTCTTCTTTGTTCTTCTTTTCTATTAATTGGAGAATGGTGAACCAATGAGAAGAGGGCATACTGCCACCTACTGTAAAGGGAAAACATCCACACTCATCAATGTTGACCCCGATCCACACCCTTCTAAACATGTATAAATAATGTTCATGAGTTTAGACAGCCTCATCCAGATAGATGAGGTGTGTGTTTGTGGAGTACACACGTGGAAATACACAACCTGAACAACACAAGTGTGTGGAGTCTGATGGAGTACAGAGAAGATCCAGCAAGATCAAAGCACAAACTGTCTTTAGACATAACATTCAAAAGAAAAATCCACATTTTAAATGCGGAAGATTAAGACCTGTTTCTAGATCAGGCTCCAGTCAGTCCAACATCTGCCACATTTCAGATGGATTATTAAAAAAAATATATTAAAAAGAATTTGGAGTTTTTGTATTGAATCAACTCTTCTTCACTGATCTGAGTCGAAAAAGATTCAAGCATCAATCAGCATTTGAAAAGTATGACTGATGCTTTATTTGACTAATGCAAGATGCAAGCCTGCCTGTAGACACATTTTATATCAGTATAATATTATTTGTGCAGAAAAAGGGACGGCATTTTGGTCCTTCATCATTATGGCCTGTAAATGACAGCTGCTCCTGCATGACATGAGCTTCAGGTGACCAGGTGAACTGCATGATGCAGACACATTCCTCATAAACATGTGCTGAGAAGGCCTTGAGCCCCTCTTGTGAACTGCCACAATCACTGGTTGCCATGGAAATTTTGCGCATCAATTAACTTCTGAATAATCGAAGAGCAGCAAATCACAGATCTGACTGCAGCTTCATGGAGACACGAAGGGCGACACCCAAAAATGAGTCACAGAGTCTGAGGAGCATCTGGAGCTGTAACTTGGTCTCCACACTCACGGCTGTGGGTTTGGCCCACCTAACACAAGTTCCATCAGTGACTCTAATCTGAAGATGGAGACTTGGGCAAAGGTTCCTGAGCCGAAGAGCACGCAGGCTGATCTGGTGGAGGAGACCATGAAGACTCAAACAGTTGTTGCTCCTGGTTCAGAACAGATTCCTGTAAAGTACAAATTATGTTTTCGTGTTGATAATGCACTTTATGTTGGTTTGGAACCAGTGAACCAAATGCAGAGGATACGTCCAATCAGCAGTGTTGTGCTGACCTCCTAAAACTCTTGAAATCAGTCATATATTTATGTTTACAAATTATGTCACCTAGACTTATTCAAACAGCAAATCAGCCTTTTGTTTCTTATTTCTTTGTTTTAGATACATATTGGTGGGTATGATTATTAACCTGAAGTGGTGATGGATCTGCACAACAGCTCAGGCCCCTGTGTTCACTTCTGTCATTATCTAAGAGCTGAAGGAAAAGCTTAAAGCTGGCGGTCACAGCAGGCCAGGAGTCTAACTTTCACCCTTGTTCTGCAAGCAGTGAGTCATCCGAGAGTTACTGCGTGATCCTGCCTCCTTGATCCAGGCAGTCTTCATGCGCGGGGAACCCCGTTATCGAGGAAAAAACACATCAAGAAATTAGAACCTTTTTCAAATTATAGAAAGCTGATTAAATCCGTCAAGCCCAACCTAGTGTTAGTCATATGGTGAGTGACTCACATAAACACGACTAAATACAGTTTAGATCCAGATTCCAGCTAAAACAAAGACGTCATGGATCTATTTGTGGATGGGTCAGAAAGGAGCGGAGCAGGGAGACCTGTTTTTCAAACTGTTATTTTCATCTCCTCCTTATTTGTCTTATGTTTACATATATTTGTTCAGTGAGAGGCTGCTCCTTCCAAAATGCAGGACATCAGACTGAAGAACTCATTTGTCCCTCATGCCATAAGTCTGTTTAACATCTCTCTGGGGGGGGGCAAAACCTCGGACTTAGTAGTGAAATAACGTATGTGTGTGTACGTGTGAGTATGTGTGTATATATATATATACAGTGGTGGACAAAAGTGTTGGTACTGGTCAGTTAAAGAAGGACAAACCCACAACTCTCACTGAAATCACTCAAAACTTACAAAAGTAACAATAAATAAAAGACCTGTGATGTATCAACAATAATAATAATGTATCTCATCTGTAGAGCCTTTCTGGTCACTCAGTGTCACTGTACGGATAAAAAGGCCAGACAATAAAAGCCAGAGTGCACAAAGCATCACAGCCATTCAATCACGACAGACGTCAATAAAAACAGTTATCTGAGCTGCTGAGTTTGGGACCAGCTGAGGCTGCTGACGAGGCAGTGGACCCGGAGGGGCGATTTGATATACCCCAGGTAGAAAAGAGCAGACCAGCTGGGTTATTGATGTGAAAAACCAAATGATTATCCAGAATGACACCCAGAGTCCTCTCGTGAGCTCAGCAGAAACTCTGGAGTTTCACCACAGAAGGAAAAGGAGTTCACCGTTGAGAGTGGACTTGTACCAACAAGAAGAAGTTCTGTTTTACTGTTGTTGAGTTAAAGGATGCTGGAAAGGGTTAAATCACCTCAGAGTCCAACTGAGACCTCTCCCCTTAGGAAGAGTCAATGTGAGGAACAAACAAGTGGTGGAGAAAGTGTTCATTCACCATGTCGCTTTCCAATATATTTTCATGCAAATACTTGTTTAGGCATCAGAGAACAAAGTTTTTTGTTTTTCAGATGTAGAACTCATGGATGATATTGGCTCTCGGGGCTCTTTGGGTCACTGAAATCAGTCTCAGGCACCTGTGATTAGTTACTTTGCCAGGTGAGTTCAATTAAAGAAAAAGCAATTTCACATTATTAAGCAGAGCAACATTTTTAAGAACTATGGGACAGTAAAAGAATCTATCTGCTGCTGAAAAACAGAAAATGGTTGAATACCTTGGTATAAAAACTTTAGCTATTTCACAAAAGCTTGAGCGTGATCATCTTAATCTTAAAGGGTTAGTAATGGGATTGTGGGTCTTTTTCGGTGTTAACTGTATTTCGCCTTATATTTACCATTTCCAAATGTTTTGGCGTGTTTTGAGCAAGAAATATTGAAATAAAACAGCATTTTTGAGGGCGTGGGTTTTCACCGGGGACTCCGGCTTCCTCCCACCGTCCAAAAACATGCTTCATAGGTTAATTGGTGACTCTAAATTGCCCCTAGGTGTGAATGTGAGAGTGAATGGGTGTGATTGAGGCCCTGAGACAGACTGGAGACCTGTCCAGGGTGTACCCCGCCTTCGCCCTTCAGTAGCCGGGATAGGCTCCGGCACCCCCGCGACCCCGAAAGGGAAGAAGCGGTCAAGAAGATGGATGGATGGATGGCATTTTTGAGCCCAAATTTGGCAAACCTGTCTCTTCCGGGGAAAAGCTCCGTTTTGGTCACGTGGTGCGTGTGACGTCACCAGAGTCAATATAGCAAGATGGCTTCTCCTTTGCGTGTCGGAGCTAGCGATAGCGGCGATATTTCAAGGTCCACAATTCTGTCTTCAGACTCAAATTGTGGAAAACGATTCCTCTTCAGATGAAAGCATCACACAGAAATGAATGAGATCTGATCTTTCACGGAGGAAGAAATGACTGGTGGACCGCTGCGAGTGTTGATGGTTTCATCAACGGATCTGCAGAGATCCTGCAAGCCACCATCAATGATTAATAAACTGCAAATCAAACAAAGAAACTTCCAAACATGTGCAATGTTTTAAACATTCAGTTTACCTGTTGAAATCAGAAGCTTTTCACAGTTTAGTCGGTCTGGTTCTGCTCACAGTGTTCATTCACAATAGGCTCATTTCGATTGTAAATCTCGTAAAATTACCACTTTAAAAATCATAATTTTATTATTATTTATTTTTTGGTGGCCCTAATACTCCGTCGGACCATCACACCGATGTTTATAGAGTTCAACTTTGCTGCAGCGCACACACATACATGTATCTGCAGACACCCTGGGTCCGCCTGCATTCTGCTGCTGGCGCTGTCTCACTCATATGACGTCAACGCGTCACGTGACCCAAATCGAGCCGTTTCTGAAGCAGGGCCAAATGCGAGTGTGATTTGTCGTTCAATTTGTCAAATTTTACAAAAACCTGCGTTTGTCAACGGTAATTATTTGTTATTTTTGATACATTAGAACATATTGAATATATCTGGATACTTATTTTAACTTTGTCCCAGCCCATTACTAACACTTTAAGGCATTTGTGGTTCAGACACATGGGTTGGTGCTAGTGATGGGCAGATGAAGCTTCATGAAGCATTGAAGCCTTTCATCCCATTGGTCGACTCCAGTGTAATGCTTCATGAAGCTTCATGAGCTCTAGGAGGACATCTAGTGGACACAAAAATCACTTTAATTTGAAGCACAATATTATGAAAAAAAATCCTTGAATAAACATGTCAGCAAAATAAAGAAGTTTACAAACATGTACTTTGCAGCATACTTTCTTTGTGTTTACTTATGTTTTATCTGTTAATAAAATAAATAACCTCAAAGGAAAATGAGGATATTATGAAAATTGTAATTTAAATTGAGGTGACATGGAATTAGGTTTAATTGGTGCCGGTACGTTAAAGGTGTGTGGGGTTGGGGGCCAAATCTATAAACTAATTTGCTTGTTTAACAATATTTTTCTTGGTGTACAGAACTTTTTTTTCTCACCAAGAATGAAAAGTGTGATATAAACAAATATTGATGATTGATTAAAACGGTTTAGGTCTCTGAAGGGTGGAACAGGAGCTTCAAAGAGGAAAAATAAAAAATAAAAACAAAAAGCCAAGTTTTTCCAAAAACATAAGTGTGACAAAGCAGTGTCTCGGGATGAAGGAGAGCTCATGCATGTGTTTGAGATGCTTTACTCTGACAGGAACTGCAGTTCTGCGTCTCCATCTTCACACCGGCAGAAGTAAACTCAGATTTCACCGTTCACTTCGATTTGCTTCACCCATTTGGAATGAAGCCTCAGGCACTCTCATGACTAGGGATGTCCCGATCAGGTTTTTTTGGGCCCGATCCGATTCTGAGTCATTTGATTTTGTGTATCTGCCGATACCGAGTCCCGATCCGATACTTTTGTAACACATTTCAAACATGAATAAAAAAAACAAACAGATTAGTGTTGTCCCTTATTTATATTTCAATAACCTTTTTATCATTAAAAACTTAAATAAAACACTTCTGTGAAGTAGCTTTAATAAAAATGTAAAAATACAGCAAATATAAACTAGGAAAGAAAATACAATTTTCTTGTTATATAAGTGATAATTAGTCATGTGATAAAGTTTAGTGACTTTAGCTTTAACATCTTTAGAGCTATTGAACATTTTTGACCAAATGTGATTCCTGACCTCATTTAAAATTCTTAAAAATAAATTATGACTTTGTTTTAGCATGAAATTTGATGAGTGTTCATGAATAGCTGATATCATTATTAGTTTTCATGTACCGGTATTAGCTTTTTTTTTATTATTTAATTAGGTGATTCTTTTTTTAAGTTCTTAAAACATCACATTTTCGGTTTTATTACCACATAATTTCTAAACTTTTATTTCTCTGTCAGATAAATAAAACAGGCATTTCAAAGGACAGCTCGGGTTCTAAGAGTTAAATCATTTCATCAGCAGTTAGCAGCTGCTGTGTAGCCGTCTGTCTGCAGCTTCACATTAAAAAGAAACAAACTGTCTTTTTCTGTTGAAATACCTTTATGTTTACGTTAAGACAAATAGAGACACCTGCTGTCAGTTTAAAGAGTTTTTAAAAGAGTTATTGATCCCGGAAGTCTGAATCTGATCACATCGCTGATCAGATTCAGACTGAGTTTCTAATGTTAGCTTCCTGTTTAAACTGCTGCCGTTTTCTGCTGCGTTTTACAGCAATGACCTTTTGTGATCTGTTCATGACATGCAGAGTATTTATCCGGAATAATAAGATTGAAATATAAAGCGTTGATCATAATAAGAATGAATTAAATATCCAATATTGATCGGTGGAAAACGTCCGATTTCAATTGAGTTATCAACCACGTGATTGGCCCGATTTACGATCACGTGACCGGGACATCCCTACTCATGACCCCGCCCATTCCTATATAAGGCCGCCCACAATCACTGGAAATGATTGGCTAGAAAATAGCAAAACTGAATAGACAACAAGTAACTGACATGTCTGAAACAAAACACTAAAATCTGTGTTTTTATACAATATGAGGGTGGTTCGGGTTTGGATAATGATCCTATTTTTATAACATTGAGATCAGGCCAGTCCAGTGTGCTTAAGGGATGGATATTTTTTTAGAATTATACACATAATAGCTCCTGTAAATGTCCTCTGTCCAGACTACCTCCAGGCTCTCACATCAAACATCCTCATTATGAATGCGGGATGAACCTCTTCATGAACCAGTCACGTGGTACAGGCAGGTGGTGAAGCTTCAGACGTCACCGTTGTCAGCTCCTGCCCTAGATGAACCAAGCCCCTGTGCACCGCGGAAACACCCCCTCTCCTGTTCTGCACGGCACACTCAGTGAAGCTTCAATACAGGGCGTCACATTACTGAAAAAAACTGGAGATTTGCAGCCATTAGACATTTATAATTACCTGTATTCTGAACAAATAAAGTTGAATCTATAACGAATATTGTCTATTATTGGATTTTTTTAGAACATAACTCCTCCGATCAATAAAAGACCACTGTGGATAATGATTGCACTTTGGTAACACTGAGATGTGGTCAGTGATTATTGTTTATGAGACGTCGGTTTCTTTAAAAACAACATTTCCCTTACATCTCCTGAGTCTCATTGACTGGAGCCTGAAGGATTCATGCTGCTGTCGAGACTCACGACACAGTCTGAACCACTTCATGAATCAGCCTGGAAGTGAAGCTTCGGACGTCATCATTTTCAGCTCCTCCCATAGATGAAGCAAACCTCCATACACGCATTAGGGAGGCTCCCCCTCCACAACTCGACACATGCATCGAAGCCTCGATACAGAACGTCACATCACTAGTTGGTGCAGATAAAGGCAGAATGAGGAAGATTTCTAAAAGACAAATCCATGAGATTTAGAGAGCAGCTGCTAAAATACCATCTCAAAGCAGCAGCACAATTTGAAGCTGCTGGTGTCTCTGGAGTCCACCAACATCAAGGATCCTCCAGAGGGGTAACCAATTCAAATTTCCATGGGTCCAGGTACACAAATAGCCTTCATACAAAGGTGCACTCAGTATATTTTAGATTCATTTCAGTGATATGTACTTTTACAATAAGACACTTTTGCAACAGCAAACTGGGACAAATTCAGGCATTATTGCAAACTGAAATATTTTCTTAAAATAATATTAATAATAATAAACAAAATGTTTTTCGTCCTAAAATAATGGAAACAAAGTTTCAAGCTTTTACCTTCACGGTGTCACAGTTTTAGGGTCACGGTTCAGATCATTTTTTGGATCAGTAAAAAGTAAAAAAACAAAAAAAACAGCAGAAACAACAAGATAAAAGCTAAATCAATTTTTGGAAACAGTTCAAATCATATGTTCAATAAGCATAGAAAATACTTCACACACACAATATTTATACATGCAACATCAAAACATTTGGTCAGTGAGGCCTATAATTAAAACAAAACGTCTTTAAACAAAATCGACATGCTAAAACATGTAGTTTATTATTACATTTACATGTCTTAAGACCAAATCTACAAAAACAGAAAGAGAAGAATGCTTAAAAATAGTGTTAAAAAACCAAGTCTATCTGGAGTTCCCTTAAAATACAAATGTTCTCACCCTCACACCCCATTTTTTAATGTCCAAAAAATTCATACATAGAACAGTTAAAATTATTTTTTGTTATTGTTTTATCAAAACTAACTGTGGGAACATTTACTTATTTAAAATAATAATTGTTATCTATAAAACGTGGCACTGTCGCGCTTGCTTTTCCTGGTTATTTTTTGATCTCTTTGACTTGCCATACAATCGTCCCATGACAGCTCCGGCGAGTCCGTTACGGAGCGGCTTTCTCCTGTGCGGGACAGCTGCTGCTGCTCATTGGGAGATTCTTTGAATCCAGAAATGGAAACGTGTACTGATGCTTTTATTCAACTCTTAAAGTTAAATAAACCTGATATCTATCGATCACCGTCCTTCATTTTGAAGCTGAGAAAAGTTTTTGACTGAAGCTCCTCCCACACGCGGCGGGAGCTTCAGGTGAACAGACTTTAAGATAACTGTGAAGCAGCTACTTTAGTGGTTGTCAAAACAAAGAGGATTCACATAAATTCGATGCGAATTCCATGCGACTTGAGCGGGCAATATATTTACATTATGCTACGCACGCTGATTTCTTTATTTAGTTATTTTTTCTTGCCGAGCCAATTTTTTTCCCTTCAGCCAGGGATACCAGCTCACCGGTCTGGAGAAAAAAGTCTGTCGGTCCGGATGTGGACCGCAGTCTACCATTTGGTGATACCTGCTCCAGAGGCTGCAGTTCTAGGACCTGGACAACTTGTTGTGATAGATGGAGAATGAATTCTGCTGTGAACCAGAAGATCCTGAAGGAGAACGTTCAGCCATCAGTTCCTGCCCTCAAACTCAAGAACTCTTGGATCATGCAGCAGGACAATGATCCAAAGAACACCAGCAAGTCCATCTCTGAATGGTTAAAAAAAGACAAAATAAAGGTTTTGGAGTGGCCAAGTCAAAGTCTGGATTTAAATCCTATTGAAATGCAGTGGTGTGACCGTAAACGAACAGTTCATGCAAGACATCCCTCTGATATGGCGGAGTTTAAACAATTCTGCCAGCAGGAGTGGGCGGAGATTCCTACAGAGAGAATTATCACGCTTGATCTTTGTTATTGCTGAAAATCAGGAATGGGGCAAATACTTTTTCATGGCACTGTATTCTCAAACTGTCTGGTTCACTGATGAGGCCCTGCAACTCTAGATGGTTAAGATGGATGCAGTAGTGGGTGGTTGGTGGATGGCCACCATGTCCAAACAAGCCTGTGACATCAGCAAGGAGGTGGTGGAGTCATGGTTTGGGCCGGAATCATGAGGAGAGAGCTGGTCGGTCCGTGAAGGTGTCAAAATGACCTTTGAAAAGGATGTGGAGCTTCTAAATGACCACTTTCTTCCAGGGTACAGAAAGAAGAACCGTGCTCTCTGCAGCAAAATCATCTTCATCATGACGATGCTCCATCTCAGACAGAAGAATACCTCTGCATCAATGGCTGCTGTGGGCATCAAAGCAGATAAACTGATGGTGTGACCCCCATCATCCCCCGACCTGAACCCTATGAGAACCTTTGGAGCATCCTCAAACCAAATCTCTGTGAGGGTGGAGGCAGTTCACATCCAAACAGCAGCTCTGGGAGGATATTCTGACATCAAGCAGAAACTCTCACAAGAATTGTGAAGCTGCTACACAATAAGAGTCCTGTTCAAATGTCATGTGACCTATGAAAATGTTTTTGATTGGATAGGCTTTAGGCTTTTGACTGACCTCCAAATGTGTTTGGAATGTTTGATTGACAGTTTCTCTCCAGCCCCTTATATGGAAGGGGTGGGAACTTCAGACAAGCTCACTCCTGATTGGTGAGAGTGGTTGCCATAGAAATGTTTACTAAGACCTACTTGGACCAATCACTGCTTACTGACAACATCTAGCTCCAAAATACCAACTCTCTATGGTAAAGAATGGTGATTGTTTTGACTTAATTTGGTTGGAACTGGAAGTAAGTCCTTTTCTACGGATGACATCACACTCTCTCAGTCCAGTCCTCTGATTCAGTCAGTGGCTGGAGCTCAACGACTGTAAAATCAACAGAGAAGCAAAAGGTCCTGCGTGGTGTGTAGTTTTTAGGGTTTTTTTCATCTTGGTTATTGGATTTTACATGCAGAAAAAAAGAAATTCCTTTACATAAAGCGTCCTTTAAAATAATTGAATTACTGTTCAAATTAGAGTGTTTAAGGGACCAGTTCCCAGTTTTAATCAAACAGTCTAGTCCCTTCACAGAATAACTCTGTCCCATGGGAACGGAAGAGGTTCAGGGTGACTGACAGGATGATGTGTGGAAGCTTTAACCATCTGGAACGAGAAGGAGTGTGTGGATGCATAAACCCACAGCAGCGCCTCCTGCCTGACCAACTGTGTGCAGAAAAGAAAAATGCAAATGTAAAACCAGTTGTTTATTTAAACCTGGAAGGAGTGGGATGCTTAAAGATTTTTCTGAGTCTGTTCCAGAGATTAAGCTCTGGTGGAGGTGACAACAAATCGAGTTTTGATTGGATTTGTCCATTTTATGTCAACAAGTCTCGACAAACGTGATGACAGTGAACTAAAGGTCTGTTCACCTGGCAACTTGCATTTAAGCGACCACTTTCAATGAAAAGTCCATCTAAATCCTGTAAACCCATGTTTCAAGCTTCTGTGCTAAAAACCTTCGCATTCAAGCATCACATCACAAGTTTCTATGCCCCCTCCCCCCGCCACTGCTGCGTACTTCACGAGAGCATTAGTAAAATCAATTGTCTGTCCACACCGAATGCAATTTCTGTCAAATTCATGTACTGTACACTGTCGTTGTTTTAACAAGTGTCAAAGTTACTTCTTCACGGTTTTCCAAACGTCTGTTAACCTGAAGCTCCCGCTGCATGTGGGAGGAGCTTCAGTCAAAAACATTTCTGGAACTCGTCTCGGAGGACGCGGATACTGAGATCGGGATTATTTATTTTGAAGAGCTGAATAAAAGCATCGGTACACGACCCTGTGTCTGCGTTCAGATCTCCCAGTGAGGAGCAGCCGCTGTCCTGCAGCCGCTGTCCTGCAGCCGCTGCTCGTGCAACAGGGACATGCATCAGGGGAAGGCAGTATGGCAAGCCAAAAGGATCAGAAATCACCAGGAAAAGCGGGCATGGGAGTGCGTCACCTGCAAGTGTTCTATGGATGATAATAATTATTGCAAATATTTAAATGTAAAGCTATTAGATTCATTTGTAAAAGTTATATACACTATATACGTATATAAATTAGCCAAAACTCATGTGGCATAAATACATTTGCAACTTTTCAGATTCACAAAAATGTGGTAAAAATGTAAGACTTTTCTGATGACTTTCGAGATGTTGTGACTTTATCATGAAGCACGAGTCCCAATCAAAGAGCAGTCACACAGGTTGCTGTAGTTTTTTTGCCAACCTTGTGTCACAGCACAATCACAAATCTTAAAGATTTTTGTTAAGAGTAAAATGTTTTAATCATTTGAGATTTCAAACGTCCTGTAGCAGGGCCACCCAGTCACAATAAAAGTATGATAAATTAACCATCAGTGATCTAACAGCACCACTTCTTGTGGGGATTGGGATCGGGGGTGTAGTGTACCTTTTTGCCCTCTCTTTCTTTCTCCCACTCACTCACTTCATTTTTAAGTGCATTAAGCAACAAATGTAAACTTTTAAAGTTCTATTTTTCTTTTAAATACATTCTTTAGAAGCTAATAAGGGTGTAGCGATTAATCGACTTATCCAACCCGATCAATCTGTCTGGGGAAAGTTGTTAATCAAATCGGATCGATTCGACCTGTACCATTTTGCAATTGTTTCAATAAATGATCTTTAATCAATCGTGGGGAATACCGTTTGGATTGAGACAGGGATTTATTTTACTTTAACATGAAAGCAACCAAAGTCCATCCCAGCAGACAAAACATGTGATGCAGCAGAAAGTGATCAACCATCATTCAGTCTTTGAATTGATCATGTGACCATACAGTGTGCTAGAATGTTCTAATAATGATTATTCCGATGTAGAAAAATAACCTTATCAAACTAAAATGTGAATGGATTTGACATTCCTTCTTGTTTACTTGTTTGTTTGTTCACATTTTTAATTGATTATCTTGAAGAAATACAAGAATCTGGAAAACTTCAGCTGCTCTGTTCAGTAGCAGATATTTATCTCTGAGTCTCACTGCTGGAAGTTCTGGATAACAATGTTCTGGATCCATTTTAGATCAGTGAATCTGAACCAAGATCAACTATGAATCCTATCAGCAATCATAAATTATGATAGTTGTTAAAATGAATCATTTACCTAGAAGCTAAGCATAACATTTCCGTTGAAAAGTTTGACCGTTTGTCATCTGGACTTGAGTTCAAGATAATGTTAGTTTGTATCTCTGGTTCCAACCAGCTGCTGCGTTCTGCTGTGCACACAGGGAAAAACCAGACTTTAAGATCAATGAATACTGTTTTTAGTTAGCTGAAATCCTGCATAGTTTCTTTAGATTAAATGTGGCACAAGGAGAATATGTTAGGGGAGGGCGTGACAGCCATGATTACCTCGGCTGTTACATTTTCAAAAAATATATAACAAAAATAATAAAAAGAAGTGATAACATCATCCAGTTTTGTTCCAATTGACTATCTCACGTGTGTCCTTTTGTCTGGTAGATTCAGATGGAAAGACTGTTCCAGCCACACCAGGTAGACCTGATGATCCTCCTGATGAGGACAGAGGAACGCTGTCAGGTCACTGCCCACCAGAGCCCGGGAATCTCTCCTGCTACTTCAGGGGAAGGACACCCAACTGTTTCAGTCTGAATGGCCTGACTTAGTCTGTCCTGAAATTCTGTCTTATCACAGTCTGATCTAGAGTCGTGCACGGCACAGGCGAGCTTCATGACACCCTGTTGAACCGTTCCTTGGAGGCTGAACGTGACACCCACAGCGGTCAGAGGATCATCAGACAGGACGGACACTCAGAGAAGCCACCGGAAGCTGCCGCCAGGTCACGAGTCTGCGCAGACATCTGTCTGAAGTTTGATGCAGCGGAAATGTTGGATTAAACACAAAAGCTGCACAGAGACGCGGAGGCAGCAGACATGCGCAGCATGACAACAACACGAAGACAGCGACGTGCGCGTGGAGGCTCATGCACGCGCACTGTCAGCGCGAACAGATGAAGATTACCGCAGCCTCACTGTCACATGCACGGAGGAGAATGCTCACGGAGAACGATGCTGATGGAGGCTCCGCCGTCTCCTCTTCCTCCTCTTCTTCTCCGCTCTGGAGCTCTGCAGCCCAGTCCTCTCCCTCTTTGTCCCTCTGCCCGCCTCAAGGTCTCTCTACCACACACTCTCTCTTTTGTCGCTGCTATAACTGCTCATGCCTTCACTGGGGGGAGGGGGAGAGCAGGGGGCGGGGGGGATGATGGTGATGATGAAGATGGTGCAGCAGCAAACGAAGAAGACGGCGGCTTCACCTCCTTTTCTCCCTTTTTCCTTTTTCTCAAGAACGCGCCTGGCTCCGGGGGCGCGCCTGATGGAGAGGAAGCGAGGCGTGTGCACGTGCAGGCTTCAAAAATGGAAGCGCATTTATCGAATCCCCCCTCCCTCCCTCCCACTCCTTTTTTATTAATTCAAAGTGTGCAGACAGCGCGTGTGACGCGCGCGGCTGCAGGGCAGAAAATCTAAGCAGCTTCTTCATTAGAGCTGCAGGTGCGTGTATGCGCGCGTGCGTGCTCTCTTTGTTCAGATGGTGCAGCCTGTGTTGTGAATTGTGTGGTTGTGTGCTTATGCTGTGTTGTGTGCCTGCTTTGTGTGCATGTGTGGGGCCTTCCATGCTTATTGTGTGGTTGTTTCACCGGGGGAGCGGAGCACATCCCAAACACAAGTTCACCATTCCTTTAGATGTTTCCTCATTCGTTCATTTCCTTTTACAGTGGGTTTGTTTTATTAAAAATAATGTTTTCAATTCATGGACTTGGAATTCAGACAAAACAAGGTCGGGTGTTTTATTTATAAAATTGTGCTTAAACAAAAAAATAATAATAAAAATGTTTTGGATCCAAATCAAACCTGCTCCAGATAACTCCCAGCCGCCCTTACAGGTGGAATGGGGCCGTCTGTGTGTGAGGCCCGTGGGCAGGGGCCCAGGTGGGGTGGGGGGTGTTGGAGAGCCTGCGCGTGCACGTAACAGCCGCGCACAGAGGTAGGGAGGGGGCTCACTCCTCGTTCTGGAGTTGTATGAGTTTGAGTTTTTTGCTCAAATGTTTCTCCAGAAGTTTTTGCATGGAGCTTCAGAGTAGATCCATTTGTTGTTGTTCTTATTGTGTATCAATAATGGGTTTGTAGTTACATTGTGTCACTTTATTTTTGATTGAAGATAAATACAAGATAAATAAATATCCTAATTGATCTGAGTACTTTCAGTTTTTCAATCTTTCTCCTGTTATTTCTTAAAGACACAAACAGATCTGTTGTGTGTGATAATAGATGTTCCAGCTCACTCTCTGTTCTCTGACTCTTCTTTCTTTTGTATGATAGATGTTCCAGGGATTCTGAGTTTTGTCGTCTTCATCTGTCTCATCATTTCAGTTTCATTGTCTCTCTTTTGTTCTGGAACAAACATTCAGTCATATGAGTTCATTTCCTAATTGGACCTAACTGCTGCAGACAAACTACTTTTTCTCAAACAGATGCTCAAGGGGATTTGGGTTTGTTCACTTGTTCATAGTTTGGATTATTTTCGTGGGAGAAATACAGAGACACGGATTTTGTCTGGGATGACGTCACAACGCAGCAGCAGCAGCGACAGGCGGAGCTTCAGGAATCCTGTTGTTTTACTTCGGGGTATGAACAAACTCATGAAATATAACTAATATTTCATAAATAATTTGTTTTTTAGTGTTTCAAATGTAATATATGATCATATATATGGATATAGTTCACTCTGATTGGTTTAAGACAATCATGGTAGGGCCCTTTAAGACATCACATTTTTGGTTTAATTACCACAGTAGTTAATTTTTTTAACTGTTATTTCTCTGTCAGATAAATCAAACAGGCATATCAAAGGACAGCTCGGGTCCTAAGGAGTTAAATCACGGCGCTAGCATGTAGCAGTTAGCAGCTGCTGTGTAGCCATCTGTCTGCAGCATGAAGAGCTTCACATTAAAAAGAAACAAAACTGTCTTTTTCTGTTGAAATGCCTTTAGAGGTTGTTGTTTGCATTAGGACAAACCAACAGAGACACTTGATGTCAGTTTAAAGCGTTTTTAAAAGAGTTCTTGTCTGAATCTGTGATCATCTAGCTAGCTTGACTGAATGCTGCTGTTTTCTGCTGCGTTTTCCCAGAATAACATTTTGTGATCTTTTCATGACATGCAGCCTTCTAGTGGAGTATTTATCCAGAATAATATGATTGAAATATAAAGTGATGATCATTATAGGAATAAATGAAATATCCGATCCTGATCGGACAACAAAGTCTGATTTCAACCGAGTCATCAACCATGTGATCGGGCCCAATTTCCGATCACGTGATTGGGTCAGGACATCCCTACTAAAGACTCAGAAAAGTGGGCTCTTAAACCAAAGGCTGATATTTATAAGCACTGCTTCACAGAAAACCCGAGGTGAAGGGTCAGACTTCGAGAGCTGGTATAGTAGGTAGCACTCTTGTCTCACAGTGAGAAGGCCAGGTTCAAATCACAGCTCGGACCTTTCTGTGTGGATTTTCAATATTGTTCCTGTGCATTAGCTTTCTTCCACAGTCCAAAACATACTTCATAGGTTAATTGTTGATTCTAAAGTACCCCTAGTTGTGCATGTGATTGTGTGGCCCTGCAACAGACTGGTGACCTGTTCAGAATGAATTATACTGGACCTAATTTTAAAGTTAGATTTTAGCTTTGATTTTCTTTTGTTTTGCATTTATGCTTCTTTCAATTAAGAAATTGTTGGAAATATAGTATTAGAAATAAACTATGTAACATCTAAAATATACAGTATATTGCCAAAAGTAATGTCTCACCTGCTTTGACTCACATATGAACTGATGTGCCATCCTGTTCCTAGCCCATAGAGTTCAATAATTCAATAATGATGTCAGTACACTTTTTGCTGCTATTGCAGCTTCAACTCTTCTGGGAAGGCTGTCCACAAGGTTGAGGAGAGTATTTATAAGAACTCTGGATCATTCTTCCAAAAGCTCATTGGTCAGGTCACACTGATGTTGGTGGAGAAGGTCTGGCTCTCAGTCTCTGCTCTAATTCATCTCAAAGGTGTTCTATGGGGTTCAGGTCAGGACTCTGTGCAGGTCAGTCCAGGTCAGACTCTGTCCTCCATGTCTTTATGGGCCTTGCTTTGTGCTCTGGTCACAGTCATGTTGGAAGAGGAAGGCCTGCTCCAAACTGTTCCTACAAGGTTGGGAGCATGGAATTGTCCAAAATGTTTTGGTATCCTGAAACATTCAAAGTTCCTTTCACTGGAACTAAGGGGCCAAGCTCAACTCCTGAGAAAGAAGCCCACACCATCATTCCTCCTCCACCAATGCAGTCTGAAATGTCCCGTTCTCCTGCAACCTCCAAACCCAGACGGGTCCATCAGATTTCCAAATGGAAAAGTGTAATTCCTCCCTCTAGTGCAGTGTTTTTCAACCAGTGTGCCGCAGCAATAGTGTGCCGTGAGAGATGGTCTGGTGTGCTGCGGGAAACTACCCATTTTCACATGTCTAAAACATTTACCATCACTATGGTATCAGCTCTGTGTTCATCCAAACAGGTCTGATTTAACACTGGATAGTTTGGAATATGCAAGATCGTAAAAGACATTTTTATTTTATTCTATAAATTACTCTTTAATCAGAAGGATGTTACCGCAATCTGCCAGCAAATCCAGCCGCAAGCTTTGCTTGAAAAGTCCCACCCCCTTTAGCTGTCTCCCCCAATCATTGTTGGAGGCTTGATCACATGTCATCAATCTGACCAATCAGAAGTGGTTAACGTCCTCACTTGTTCTGATTCGGCTCATAAAGTCTCTCAGTTCCAACAAAAACAACAGCTAAAGCTCGTGTTTAGCGGTGCAGCTTCCAGCGGGATCCGACGTCAGACAGTTTAAAAAGTGAACAAAAGAATGAAGCTCAGAGACGCGAATATGCCCGGAATCTGCGTGAGTTTATGCACTAAATCCCCCATGATGCATTGGGTTAAAGCAATTCAAATTATTGGGGTCACGGAATGACCCGGGATTATGCCATTTCTGTTAGTTACTAAACAATTGATCAGAGGGCCGTCAGTGACCGTGATATCCACACAGGGAGAGAGGGGATATTTAATTAAACCTCAAGAATTGTGATGGAAAAATATTTAAAAGGGGTAAAAAAAAACGGAGAGAAAGAGAAAGCGCGCGCTGGGGTGGTGGGCTTACACGTGCAGCAGCGCAAGAGCCAAACAGAGAGAGAGTTATAACAACACAAAACGTAAAGAAAATGAGAGACATTAGAAAAGAAGAACAAACTGGAACCATTTAACTTTTCTTGATAGTATGAAGGAACAGAGTCTGCAAGAAATAATTCTGAATATGTATATATATTTTATAAATATTTTATATATTTATGGCTCCTCAATCAACCTGTCCAGACACCTGAGAACTGAGAGAATCTTCTCTAAAACAGAGCAGATCATCACAGAGAAGAATCCAGATGACATCTTCAAAGCTGAAACTCTTTTGTCTTTCTTAATGAATAAAAGTCTTGATTTAGTGGTTTTTGCACAATTTAATTTCCATTTGGGTTGTGGTTGCAGAGTTTTATGTAGTTCACCTCAAATGTGTTTAAAAGGAAAAAAGCTTAAAATGCGTAGAGTTAAAAACTGAATAGTTGATAGTTAGTTCTTTTTTCATTAATTTTGTACATTCTATCTGGAATGGATAAATAACAGCATATACATAATTGACACTTTATATGAATAAAAACATGTTTACACCTTGGATTTTGTGCATAATTTTATATAATAGGTGATAATAAATTAAATAAAGCAAAAAACAACCTAAAAATCCATTTGGTAGCAGAAAGAGTCGCTGTTTTCAGAGAGATCATGCAAAAGAACCGAATCTCTGAGAAGAGCCAGAATTCATCACTATTGTGGGGGAAACAAGGAAAGACCATCGTCTTTACTTTGAAAGATTTTTAAGGATTCTTAAAAAAAAATCATTCCTAAAAGCTGATTATTTACAGTTTTTTTTTTTTAGTTATTCTTTTATGACAATAAACGTAGACTGTTTTGAAGAGATACACGTTTAACTTGAGCAAATTGACTAATGATAACGATGATATTTGCAGCAGAAAGTTGTAATGTGGGTGAGGTAGGGGGTAAGTGAATTGAGATTGAGAAACACTGGGTTTAAGTGACAGCACCTCTGCACTGCAATGACACTTCCTGATTATTTAAAAACATGTAGTCTAGATTGTGGAGGGACTGTACATCAGTACAGACTAACATTTTTTACCTTTTGGATGCTAGTGTGCCGCAGAATTTTTTTCATGGAAAAAGTGTACCTTGGCTCAAAAAAGGTTGAAAAACACTGATCTACTGAAGGCGTCTCCACTGCTCTAGAGTCCAGTGACGGCGTGCTTTACTCCACTGCATCCACGCTTTACATTACACTTGATGATGAGTGTCTGGATGCAGCTGCTGCCATGGAAACCCATTCCATGAAGCTCTCTGTGTACTTGAACTGATCTGAAGGTCACATGAAGGTTGGAGCTCTGTAGTGACTGACTGTGACCTCAGTGCACTCTGACCTTCATCATCCTCTGACCTCTCTTCATCAGTTCACTTGGTGTCCGAGTTGCTGTTGTTCCTAAACTCTTCCATGTTGTTCTGATAGAGCTGACAGTTGACTGTGGAGGATTTAGGACATTTCTCCACTGGATCTGCTGTACAGGTGTCATCCTATGACAGTTCCACTCTAGAATTCACTGAACTCCTGAGAGAGGAACATTCTTTCATTAATGTTTGTGAAAACAGTCTGCATGCACTAGTGCTTGATTCTATACACCAGTGGAAAGGCCAAGTGATTAGGACACCTGATTCTGATTATTTGGATGGATGAGCCGATAGTTTTGGTAATATAGTGTACCTCCTATCATGAGAATACCTCACCGTAAATCAGAGAATGAACTCCAAATATGTCAATTGAAAAATGTTCTTCCAATTTTTCCCTTAGAAGTCCAGAGTTCAGCTTTTAAACCTGAGCTCTGATAGCTGGTCAGAGTGAACTGGTGGAGGTAGAGGAGCACAGTTGCTGTGTTTGATCATGCTGACCTAGTTAGACTCTCCCCACCTCAATAAAACATCCAGACTGAGAACAGAAGCACAGGTTGTCTCCACCTGTACTTTAGCTGAAAGGACGAGGTTTGAATTATAGCTGTGAATATGGAAAATGGTGAAGGAAAATGCTCCAGACAGACAACAACACAATCACACATGAGCCACAGACAGAGAACTGACTCCACAGATGAGGCTTTTGTAGCCCAGTCTAAAAATTTACTTTCAGATTAAGCATTCAAAAACAATTAATCTAAAGTAATTTTGATAAGTGAGCAATAATTAAACAGGAATTATCGTTAAAAATCATCTTAAATGGTTAAATAAGTTATTGTTTATTAAAATGCCTGCCTCAAACAAGAACAGGACTGAAGGAGGAAACGCTCAGAATTGGAGGAATAAACCAGAACAATACTTCACACCTGAGCACAGCCTGAAACCTCCTTATAAATGTTTGTGGTGATTGCTTGAAATGAGGGACAGCTGGTGAGGTCTGGGAACAGCAGACAGAGGCTTATGGGAAATAGAGTGAAGATGAGGTTCAGGAGAGATTTAGAACTCAGTCGACGGCTCCCTCTGGTGGTCTGAGGGAAAAACAGACTGCTTCATGACAGAAGTACTCCAAAAGAGATTCTGGCTGCTATCCAGAAGAGAGGTTGTCCTCCTGAGCCGACTCCAGTTCCTGCCTTATGTGCGCCCAGCTCTGTTGACCTGCTAACCACGCGTGGAGCCCACCAGAACATCTACTGCTCTCCATCCACTAAGTTGAAGGATTCGTGTGTAAATGCACGTGTTTTATCTGATTTGCTTGCTTTGCAAGTGAAAGGGCCATTCGGTTTTAGGTCACAACGATCCCAAGCAACAATTCAGGCCTGCAACTTTAACAAAATTCATAAGATATGAACAGAAAAAAGAAAAAAAAAAGGGGAAGAGATTATGAAAATTCCAATGTAATTTAATTGTGAAATTTTGCTGAATCATATTTTGTTCATTACTTATACTAAAGTTTTACTATTTATTTTTAACCAAGACTGTGTAATGTATTTTATTTATTTTAGTTTGCAGAAATTCAGTTGTCTGTGAAACTAATTATTCTTAGTAGGAAGTTTCATCTAAATGAACCCTTTTGTTTTCCTGCTAAGTGGAGGCACCGCCAACATTATTAACGTAAAACTATAATAAGTTTATAAATCTGGAACTTCAATTGCAACTTGTATCTCCTGTTTACCATATTAAAGTTTAAATAGAACATACTCAGGACCCCACCTGTAGTATTGTCACCAATAAATGAAGAATAATAAATAGCTGCATGAGATGGGTCTTACACTTTGAATATTCCCCTTTGTGACTCCTGAAAGGAACACATGCAAAAAATTAATCACACACGGGGATTGTACAATGATTACAATCTACGGGTACATTTAAAAAAACAAATAAATAAATAAAGAAATCACAGTTTTTGTGATTAGAGTTCAAGAACCCAAATGCAGAAGGACAAGTCGGAACCCATTTATTGGCACTAATAAAAAAAATCACCGTCCTTGATGGGGGAAAAGGGAGAAAGCTGATAAAAGAAAAACCATTGAGTAACATGACAAAAAAAACCTGCAAACGCTCAAACAGAAAGATGAAACAAGGGAACTTAAATGGGCAAACAACTAATTGAACTGATAAAGTGCAGCTGTGAACTCCTCCAGCGGGGAGCACTGGGAAGGGGGCGGGAGCAGCAAGGAGGAGCCCAACAGACCTGGACAAAAACAGTGAAAGAACAAAGAACCAAATCAGCAGAACATGTCAGTTTTCCCATATTCATCTTTATTTTCTGAAGTTTTAATGACTTCTTCAGCAGCAGGCATTACTACTTCCCTTACATAGCAAGAACAATCATCTAAAATGAAATCTTACTATGTAACACACATGCATCTACACTCACATACATTTACACACACCCCACAGACATACTTTCACACATACATGTAAAAACTCACTCAAACACTCACACAAACACTGACTCACAAACTCTCATACACAACGCTCAAATCAAACTCACACATTTACTCACACACACAAACGCTTTTTTTGTCAACTTTTGATTTTTGTCACTGCATCCAGCTGGATCTGAATCAACAGACAGACTGTGAATTCTCCAGATGAATTCAGACATGCCCCCCCCACCACCACCACCTTCAGTCTGCAGTGTGTAGGTGTGTAACAGTGTGTAATAGGCTTCTCAGAGCAGCTGCAGCCTGAAGCCTCCACTGAACTCAGTGGGAGAAAGTCAATTACAGCAGAGCTGAGCTTGGCCTGTGGGGGCTGTATGGGAGAAAGATAAGAACATGAAGATGGTGCTGACACGTTCTCCCCCCAGATGCATGTAGGGGCAGCAAGAACTGCACTCTGCCCTGATACACCCATCCAGACATGGAGCCAGACTGCTGCAGAACTGCAGTTCACACACCAGTCTGTCATTGATTCATGTGAGGTTCAATCGTACTTTCATTTAGGCTCACCATGATGTCCTTTAGTCACAATCCAGTCCAGTCATAGTTTGTCATCTCTGACTAAATAAACAGTGAGTGACATCTTCATTTCCAACAAGAGCCACCAACAAACTCAATACTTAAATTGGCAGCAGTCTCTAACTCACACTCAGGAGCTCATGGCAGAGCAATGCTGGTGGAAAACTCTCACAGTAGATGTTGGGTGGACATGTTTCACCCACTTCAACTGCAGACTACACTAACCTCATTATGGCTTGTCCTTCAGGTAGCAGTCTACTTCATGGATGCTGATGCCAGAGGATCCCTCCTTCTCTCAATCTGCCAGATCATCCGTGGGATTGTAAAGAGCCCAAGAAAAGTTCTAGGAATGCATAAACACATGCACTAGTTAGTGTTGTCCACATGGTGTTAATGTGTCTCTGAGTGGAAGGTGATGTAGCCCTCCACTAGACCTCCCGAGTTGGTTGATGAGGAAGTAATATACAAAAACTTTGTTTAGAAAAATAAATCAATTTATTATAAAGTTAGAAAATAGTTGGATCAAAATTGTATCAAAGTTGTTCAGAGCTGCAGGTGTCAAGCAGGATGCATTGCTGACTAACTTATATAGCAGCAGAGGCATTCCCTGTCTGCATACACACTAGTAGTAAAAGGATTCCACAACTGGTTCCACGCCCAGCTGCATGTCAGGAAGAGAGGTGAAGGCTGGTCTCTGAATGGCTTCCTATGGTCATGGAGGTGTGGTTCGTACTCTAACTACTTGTGTCATGTGTGTCCTGGATGTGGTGTCCAATCAGTTATGTGAATCCGTCCTAGCTCCTGTCACACACCCAAACGAGGTCATTCTGCTCCACTGTAGGAAAATACCCAGACTAAACATCTCCTTCAAAGTCATGACATGCTCTTGTTTTCCTCAGTCTGCTTCATCAGTTATTCAACTGAACCGAAAAACACAATACTGTAGATGTCATGGAGGCACTGCACACAAGCTCATCTTCAATTTTAAATTCTTATGCAAGTTTGAGATCTGCAGAAATGACACAAGGGGATCTACAAACTTCAAGTGTACCACTGAGAACTGGCTATTCTGGTCATCCTGGGTACAATAGAGTTTGATAGTGTGTATGAAATAATGATTGTGTGTGTGAAAGAGTTTGATAGTGTGTGAGAAATAATGATTGTGTGTGTGAAAGAGTTTGATAGTGTGTGAGAAAACAAGTACAATATGTATTAAGTCTCACCCGTAAGTCCCTGTATTAAGTCCCTCCCATAGTATGGTGCTTGCATTTAAAAGTGTTATTAAAAAGTAAATGAGATCCACGCATGTCGTACTGATTTTAATTTTTTTCAGCTTCCCCTAAACCCTGCACACTGCATTTGTGCTGTTCGAGTGAATGGTGCATGCTCCTTACACTCACCTTGGCTGTTAGAAAAGAGTATGTCAGACAATCAGTGTAGTTTGTGTGGAGATCTTACAGGCACTTGTGTATCATGTCCACACCCCATGTGTGGAGGATGGCCAGGAAGGGCCAGTGAGCACTAATGACTTCAATGCTGCATAAAAGGAATGCAACAGCATCACGTGTGCATCACAAGTGCATTTAACTTACAGCATCTAAACTAATATTACACAATACATTTACCACAGGGACAAGAATGGTATGTTCCATTTTCATGATATCCCTGAAGGCTGTACGAGCCTTAAGGAAACTGCGAGACATACCTGTACTCCATTTATGTAACCCCTCACGGGTCTGGACTACCCATAATATCAGCTCCTCGAATGCTGATACTAATGTTTAAGCAGGCAGCTGTGACTGACTCACAGTATCCACAGAAAAGGCCTGAGTCCATCCGGGAGGAGCGAAAGAACAGCCACTAAACCAAAAATCAACACTTATTTTCTGCAAGACTTATGTAAAATTGACACTTAGAGTCACAAGTGAATGGATGAACAGACGAACAGATGGATCCATTTTTAAAGGGGCCCTACCATGATTTTCTTAAACCTTTCAGAGTAAAATATATCCATCCATCCATCCATTTTCTTAACAGCTCCGTCCCTTTCGGGGTTGCGGGGGGTGCCGGAGCCTAACCCGGCTGCTGATGGGCGAAGGCGGGGTACACCCTGGACAGGTCTCCAGTCTGTCTCAGGGCCTCAATCACACACATACATCCACTCTCACATTCACACCTAGGGGCAATTCAGAGTCATCAATTAACCTATGAAGCATGTTTTTGGACGGTGGGAGGAAGCCGGAGTCCCCGGTGAAAACCCACGCATGAACGGGGAGAACATGCAAACTCCACACAGAAAGGTCCCAGCCGGGAGTCGAACCGGGGCCTTCTCGCTGTGAGGCAAGAGCGCTAACCACTGCGCCACCGTGCAGCCCTATATCCATATATAAGATCATATATTACCTTGGAAAACTAAAAAACAAATTGTTTATTAAATATTAGTTATATTTCATGAGTTTGCTGATACCCGGAAGTAAAACAACACAATTCCTGAAGCTCCCCCTGTCACTGCTGCTGTCCACTTCATGACGTCAGAAATCCATGTGTCTGTATTTCTCCCACGAAAATAATTCAAACTTCTTCAAAGATGGATGCACATACGATATATCTGCCTGTAGTAGGCCTAGCCAACTCTAAACTCTTTCACAACACTCTCTTTTACCTTCAAAACTAGCCTTAAAACATTCCTCTTTGGACAGGCGTTCTGCCAGGCTAGCTCATAATCAGAGAAGATTCCCTCTCATGTGGTCCTTGTGAGGCTAGATAAATAAATTAATATTGATGCGTTTAAATATAAATTTAGATTTTCCATCGGCGTTATTTTTTAGATCAGCTCTGGGGTTCTGTTCTCTATTCTCATCTACTTCTCCTCTCTTCTATTCTTTATTATTTATTGTATTTAGTTCTCCATGCTTTTGTTGGTGCAGTTCCATTCACATGTTGTTCTTCTTTCCCACTCTCCTCTGGGGAGCGGGAGAGATTTCAGATCCCCGGTGGATCGCCCACGCTCCCACTCTTGGCCGTGGACCACGCCCCCGACACCATCCTGCATCTCTGAGTGAGAGTGATTCCTGCTGGGTCGTCTGTCCTCCTGCTCCTGGTCGTGGACTGCACTTCTGCTTCTTCATGACTGTGGACTTCATCATCACTCGTCCCTCAGCTCTATCTGAATGAACTCTTTTAGATACGTAGTTGTAGAAGCTAATCTTTCTTTAACAGTTCTGGTATCGCTTGTCCGTCCTGGGATAGGATCTCTCCTTCATGTGGGAATCCCTAAGGTTTCTTCTTTTTTCCTGACTCAGGTTTTTTAGGAGTTTTTCCTTACCGGGAGGGAGGGTCTAAGGGCAGGGATAACCAGTTTATGTAGTCTGTTTAGTTTTTAACAATTGTTTATATTTTGAAGCCCAATGAGGCAAATCTCTTTGTGATTTTGGGCTATATAAATAAAAATTGAACACAAACACTTCTGCACGGCTGTGCGGGACGAGGTTTTTTTTTTTGTTTTTTGTTTTTTTGTTTTTTTTTGGGGGGGGGGTCAAAAGGGAGTGGCATGGTTTGAGTAACAATCACCTGTTTGAGCTGGAATTTATTGAAGTCAGGACACAACTGGAGGGTATACGGTATTCTGCATCTAAAATGAACGTTTTTGTGCTGATCATCACGACCTCTGTGGATAAATTGAGTGTTGGTGTGAATATGGGGGCGGAGCTGTCAGAGTAGACTCTTCCTGGAGAGAGCTGTTCACATTGATCTTAAGTCAGCTCGTTTCCAACCACTCGTTTTTGTGGGTATGGGAGGGGCTGCTGCAGACAGAGCAGGTTTTTAGAGGATTACTCTTGAATGCATGAACGGATCAAAATACCGTGTCTGTAACATGACAAGTGAAAGTTTCTTCTGAGATAAAAAAAAACACTCTTCCTAGCATCAAAAGAGGTCTTGAACACTTAGTTTATATAGTACCCAGTCAAATGAATGATTTTTATAAATGGCTGTTATCAGTAACGATAGGCGTCTAACTTTGTTTCTCACACCCTGTTATATCTATAAATTCACTTTAGATGTTTCCACTAAAATCATATTCCAGAGCTTCTGGTTTGAAAAGATAAAATAGATGTTTTTCAATTGAAATTAAAACCAAGTCTTTGGTTTTGAAACCCATTTTACATAGAAACTGAGTTAGCAGACTGGTAAAATAAAAGCTTTTTACTTCCCTCAATTAGTCTAAGGTAATTTGATGATATCTGATGATATGAATAGTGTTTGATGAAAGAAATCCTCACTTGTTTATTGTCTGCTAATCTGAATTTCACAGATCTCCTGTGTGTCCTACTTGTTGTGAAGAATAGAGACAATCCTTGATTCCATAACAGAAGAAAGCCCTCTGAGCAGTAACTGCTGAGGCTTGTGCTGAGAAAAAGGGTTCTGAGTGAGGAGAGGAGCTAGATGAAGGGAATTCATGCAGGATCATCTGGGCACTGTCTGGCAGACTCGGGAGAGCTTCACTTTACTTGCTGTAATCGAACATTAACAACACGGCTTGTTCTGCAATGTTTTTAGAAATGACTCTTGTTTGTTTTTTCCCATCAGCCTCCCTTTTCTTCACTGATGAGTATAAAGCCATCCCATCATCACTTCTCATGACTGCTGGTCTGGTCTTGAGAACCTCAGCCTCTATCCTAAATGTGGGGATGAAGATGTTTTCTGTGGAGGAGGGATTTATGTTTGGAATTCAAGCGGTCTGCCTCTGCTGCCTTGCTGGATCTGAGTCTGCTGCAGACCTGAGCAGCATAATAACAGTCTGTTAGCAGCTCGCAATGCCAGTGTCCCATTTCTAACATGAGGACGAAGCAGAGATGGAGAATAAAGGGCATGTACAGAGACTTCTGTTTAAATCCAGATAACAGCATTTGAGCTTTTATTGTACTTATCCATCGCATGATGCTCTTTCTCTAAAGCTAATTTTGAAATATGTAAAGAGTTTTTTTTTCTTTATGCAGCCTTTTCTCTAAAACACATTAAGACTGCAAACACCTCTACTGAAACCTTGATGTTTCCTGTCAGATTTAGTGGACAAATGAATGCTTAGTTTGCAGCTGGGGCCAAATGACTTGACTGAAAAAGAATTCATTGTTCCCGTCATGGCTGGACAGGTTCCTGTCCCTCTGTCTCCATCTTCTGGTTGTCTCTGTCACTGCTGTCCTCTGGCCTTTACCTGCAGGAGTCTTTTCTCCACAGATGCTCAAGATTACAGGCAGAGACTCCTGACACTCCTGCAATCCATCGACGCTCATCCTGGCTGCAAATAAGACCCATCTGTCTGTGAGCCCAATGCTGGGAAGGATTACTCTGGCTTTGACTATATTCAACATCCGTTTTCTCCTTCATCTGCTAGCTGACTTAACACTTTGTTGGGTCCAAATTCCTTCACTACTTACCACTTGGTGACATTGTTTTGAGCTACAATTCAAATATTGAGTGTCCTAGATATTTCCCAGAAATCTCTGTGAAAAATCCGTGTGTATCGATACTAAATAGAAATGCTTTACTTGTGTTTTTTATGCATAAGTATGTGCTTGTGAACTGTGGTTGTATTGTGTAATGTACCGCACTTTTAAGCAATTTCTTATAGTTGTTTTTCTTTGTGCTGACAGAAGATCTGAATCTAAATGTTATCTCTGTTTAAACCTTAAAGACGGCTCTTGTGTAACTATTATTACCTTTTTCATAGTTCTGAGTGTGCAAGTGCATGCATTGTCACACATGCACACAAATCACACATGCTTTCTCACACAGACTGAATTTCAGAAGAATATCACTTCTTTCATTATGAATTTTAAAAAGTAGTAGTAAAAGATGGATTCTCAGCTGTCACTCTTGATGTTGTTCATACACTCAACAAGAATATAAACGCAACACTTTTGCTCCCATTTGTCATGAGATGGACTTAAATATCTAAAATTCATTCCAAATAGACAATATTACCATTTCTCTCAAACATTGTTCACAAATCTGTCTAAATGTGTGATAGTGAGCATTATGAGAATTGTGGAATGTTTTTTTGAATGTTTTGGATTCAGAAGGTTACTAAAGCTAGTCAGATTCTTTAACAATGGCCTGGCCAAAAGAACCAAATCTGAGAAAAGAGCCAGACTTACCATCACTAGATCATCTCAAACTTCAAACTTTATTTATTTGTATAGCGCCTTTAATATGAAACACAAAGCGATCTCAACTCTCATCACTCAGAGAAGTGTTCTATGGTTGAACGATTAGTGGTTCTGGGCTTTTTTAGCGTCCCTGGGCAGTAGAGGGTTGATACTTGTGATGCCCAAATGCTGCAGGGGGAATGTGTTACAGGATGTCTGTGGACAGTTGATGAAGGAGCTTTTATGATAAAATGAATGAATGAAATGGTTTATTTCAAGCAATCAGGTCATGAAGATCACTTGAAAGGGAGTGGGAGGAAGCAAACTTATATAATCCCACCCCGACTCGACCATTTTCTCTACATGAATTATCAATATCCGGTTCAGGACTTAATATCCAAATATAAATAGCTTGAAGCTCCAGCAGGGCTGACAATTTTGATTAAGAGAGAACTGCTGGGGTTAGCTTAGCCTGTGTGTCGGCTAACGCTGTTTTGAGCTCTGCCAAATCGGCTTCAAGATTTTTTCTTCGGTGCCATGTTCAACTCTCCTCTTCTTATTTAAAAAAATGAAGATAGAAAAGATTATGAAATAATTCAACATTCATCTGATTTTTCAGCAGCTAGTGGTTGGAGTTAACTCATGAGTTTCTCTTTTCTTCTCCTTTCCTCCTCTGTCTATCTTTGTCTCTTTCTTCCTCAAACACCCCCATCTCTCCCATCTCTCCCCTCGTTCCTGCCATCTTTATCCTCTCCTCACTCCTTTTTCGTCTGCTCCTTCTCCTGCACGTCTTGTCTTTTCTCCATCACGCCCCCCCCCCACCCCCCATTTTGAAACATCAGCTCTCTCAGCATGTGTCAAGCTGCCTGCAGATTTTACCCATAATTCCCTTCTGCTCATAATGAGGGCGCTGGGTCCTGGCAGTGCTGAGTTCAAACAATGAAAAACTCCAATTAGAGGAAGCTCATGAGTCTGTTTGGATGAGAGGGTGAAAGTGGGACACTGGTGTTTTAGTCAGTGGGATGGAGAGGATTTCTGTTTTTGGTTCAGGGAAAGGATGTGCAGAAGAAACAAAAGGCAGAGATGGCGTGAGAGTTCCAGAAAGAATAAGAGTTCAGTAAAGAAAAAAAGAGTGTGCAGCTGCAGTATGAGCTTCCAGAAGCTACTGCATGCTCTGGGTGTGTAGGCAGCTCTCCTTTTCAACCTGCAGTACCACTTTGATTATTGGCACTATCACACCAGGGTTCAGACATCCACTCATTTCTGTATGTTCAAAGCATCTCATGACCACTGTACCTGTCACCGCTACATCCATGTCTCAGTGGCTTCAGTGGCTTTATCACACGGCTTAGCTTCTCCAGATCCCAGTCCTCTTGAGGAAATTATTCTCTCTAGCACATTTTCTCCAATTTTTATGAAAAATATTTCAACCTTTTGTTGTTGCATAAAAAAATGTAAACACACTCTGACAAATGTTTGTGGACTTTAAAGATTAAAAAAAGAGGAATCATCAATATTGCATCTTGCCAAGTTTATTTCTGTTCAAATGAATGTATCACCCGACCAGGGACATGCAGTCACATGAGGCAGATGATGCAGAGCCTAACCTACCATCATAAAGATCTATACTAATGATACAAAAAGTGTTTGTTTACTTCTCAGTGCTAGAAATGAAATTTCTGCATTATTTAAATCTTTTAAACATTGTTATCCTCCAAATCCCTGTGTTTTACATCGTTTCTGTTTCGTTACAGTGTAGGCTGTGCAATGGGGCAGCTCTGCCTCACATTAGAGTGCACAAACCTTTGCAAAGGGGATTGATTGCGTATTGCTAAATCAGGGAAGCCTACCAATGTTATGATTAATTAAAATGCTCTCATATTTTCTTGAAATTTTCATTGCATGTCCTCATTTTTTATTTAACAAGTAATATGTTTGATGTTAGTCATTTTTTCATTTAGTGTTTGGGTCAGACATTAAGCTGCACTGATGGTGATGCAGGCAGTAGCTCTGCCTCACTGTAGAGGGTGCTCATGAGCTCATGTTTGTTCTTCAATACTCGCTAATAAACCACAATAGGAGATCCTTGGTATGTGTTTTACTCTGACTGAATGCAAAACTGGATGTAACATCTCAGCTTTAGAGGCCTCTTCACCTTAATCGCTAAACATGTAACATCTAGGGCTGTCAGATTTGTCACGTTAAAAACGCATTAATCCGACATGTGCTTGACCCCGACAATTTTTTTGACGCATTAATCGCGGACTTTCTCATACGTGCCTTTCCATACTGCGCGCGCGGGCGTCCCGCCCTCCAACTCACCGGCTGTTCTCACTTGATCACAGGCGGGTCTCCAACCACCGAGCTGCGAGCTAAAACAGGCCGGCGCTAGGACCTGGAGAGCTCCTGCACCCTAACCCGGCTCCGGTTCGCGTCCAGTACCACGTCTGGTGGTACCGGCTCTCGTCCGGCGCCGCGTCCCGAGAGCTGCGGACCCCCGACGTTCCGAACAGCAAGCGCACCGGGGGACGTTTTAAATGTTCTGGAGGTTTAAGCGTGATCCAACCCCAGCATAGCGGTCTGTCTGCCGGCATATTCATGGCGTGAGCTCCGCTGGACACGTCGCTGCATCGAGCTGCAGCCAGAGAACGCGGCGGCAGTAACAGACTGTCAAACTATCCACAGTGTATCCCGCTTTTCTCAGTCTTTAATGTTTAAAAAACAAAAGTTCATTGGAAATGATAAATCTCTATTTCATTAGTTCAGCAGAGGAGGAAAAGATTTGGTCCTGACAAAAAATGAACATGAAAGTGTTATGGAAATTTTATTTTTGATGTTTTTTATTTTATTTTACTGAACGTTGATTGAAGTTTAGAATTTAAAATGCCCTTCACTTGCACTTGGGCTTTTGTTAGGAATTTTATGTTACAGCCTTTTATTGTTAAGAAAGTTTATCTCAATACAATGTTACAAAATAAAGTTTTTCTGATGAAAACTATTAATTTTGTCATTCTTGTTTTCATAATTCATGTAGAACTGCTAAATTCCACGAACCACACATTTTTTTCCTTAAAAAAAGGCCACATGTAAATTTGCGATTAATCACGAGTTAACTCTGGACGAAATGTGATTAATCGCGATTAAAAATTTTAATCGCCTGACAGCTCTAGTAACATCCTGTCTAGGCCATATTTGAACCTGCTGTGTGTGTACATGTGTGTGTTTGATGAACAAACACATCTCAGCTGCATCAATAGAAGCAGATGGAATGTGAGATGCAGCGCTACCTTCGTGTGGAGCGGTCCAGGTAAAGCTGCTTGAATGAACAGTTGTCAGACTGAGCTGGACCGCTGCAGGATCAGAGAAAATCTATCACTGAACAGTTAATTATTTTAAAGCCGAAAAAGTTAATAGCTGATGGTCTCTTGGGGGTAAAGGGGAACCAGAATCCAAATGTTCAGACCATGCATGGATGTTCTGGCAGATGACATAAGAGATGTGAAGGTTCTGCTTCTCCTCCTGTCTAAGGATGAAAAATGTCCGTAAAAAATCCTTTAAACTATAGCAAGAAAATCCCACTTTCCCATCAACCTACATAACTTTACCAACCTTATTATGTGAATGAGTTCTATTCAAGGCAAAACTTTTAGCAACTAGAAACTGATGAAGAAGATGACAACAGTGAAGCTGAGCAGAGAACTCATCTTGAGCGCGGTTAAGTTAGTTTCAT
>NC_050535.1:24523768-24531830 GCF_002922805.2 Oryzias melastigma | reverse complement strand
ATGAAACTAACTTAACCGCGCTCTCATCTTGCACGTGAAGATCTGCACCTTTGTCTAAACACCCGGTCCCACTGCCTTACATGGCCATATCACAGCCGGAGCACGGAAAAAATGTCATCCCTGGGGTACAGACGCTGTTGGGAGCGGATTGGTGGTGCAACGGACGATATACGGCAGCGGAATCGACGTGCATGCACGCGGTGCAAAATTTGTCCATCGTCACACGTGGAAATCATTTTTGAACAGCACAAAACTGTAGACCACGTGTGACTGCGTGCGGTACCAGCAGTACCGCCGTGCGTTGGCTGTGAAACAGCAGTGCAACAGCAGTTTCAGTACAAGATCATGCCGTGGAGTGGACGCCGGCACACGCACTTGGACGCCGAAACTCCGCACTCGTGCACGGCTGCAGCACGGCCGTTTCCCCGGCCGGTCTGCGCTTGTACCACCGTCACCGTCTGTTTAGCGGCTGATTGAGCGAGGACGCGCCTATACGTGAGTAGGGAGTGCTCTGGCAGAGGAATGGACTCTGGTGTCCGTTTCCGTGAGCTATGGCAAGCCAATCCAGTATGTAGGACATTTTACATGTGACTAGTTCACTAGTGGCCTTCTGAGAGTGTCACTAGTTAACTAGTAAGCAAAAATGTGGTCCACTAGTGAACTAGTGCACATTTTTAGGCATTACTAGTTAACTAGTAAGCCAAAACATGTTCCACTAGTGAACTAGTTGCACTTTTGGCATTACTAGTGGGCTTAAAACAGCCTGATATCAAGGATATCTATTTTATACTGGATTGGCTTGCCATAGTGAGCATGTATAAAATTTGGCGCGTCCAAGCATGTGTGGCAGATTTTAACCCGTGAATCGGCCGCCAAATCCTGTAGGACCGGGCCTTAATGAAAATGATTTCCCCCCGTGGGATTAATAAAGTATATTGATTGATCGATTAGGCCAGGGGTCAGCAACTTAAGGCACGAGGGAAAGACAGTGGCACGCCACGGTGTGACAAAAATAAGCACTTTTCTCATCTTTTTGTATTTTTCGGATTTAAAAAGAGTGACAATCTCTTCTCACAATGATCTATGTACCCCCATGGTGTCATAAGGGTCCATTCACACAGCGCTGTGACTCTGCCCACACATATAAACACTTCGGCTTTTTTTCAATAAAACTTTCCGTGTCAGCCTTCATGACCGGGCGATTTAAATGAATGCACACCGTAGGAAAAAAAGGTTGCCATGGTGAAATTAAAGTGATGTAATAATAGACCCTTTTCACTGTGACGTCAGACAAAATGGCGACATGACTGACAAAGGGAATTGTTACTTCCAGCATTTGCATTTAGAACAGCAAACGTTGAACGCTGTTTAATGCAATTTTACATATATAATGAAAGGTAACCTTACCAATTTCAACAGGAAAATATACAATATATATTTTATGAATGTCCCGCTGAACTGTGTTTTCATTTCCTTTCAGCTCGTTCTCAAATCAAAATACAAATGTTTGATATCCTCCAATATCGGCTGTTTTATTGAACATTTCTTATGGGACTTCATGTCATAAACGTTGCTGACCCCTGGTCCAAGCTTTCATCATAAAACTGTACTTTTAATGTTTAGAGCTTTAGACACAGCTGACCCCCCCTTTGAGCTAAGGGGCGCCTCCTCCTGCTGCAGCCCTGACGGCAGACGGCTGTCATGGAAACAGAAGCCTTATGTGCAGAACTGAATGCATGCTCACTGCAGCAGAGTTTTACCTGAGTAAATCTGCAGAGACGAAGCCCCACTCTTCCTCATCTGCACTAAAATCATTCTTTTCCCCTTTTTTTGGTTATTTTTCAGTGTTTTCACCTCATTGTTACCTAAAAGACAGAGTCATCTGTTTTGTCTAAAAAGTTCATTCTCTGACCCAGCACTTTGTCAGTATTCGAATAACTATTTCTTCTTGAGTAGGAGGGTTTTAAAGTATCACTACTCCATGCTGGACATCAGGAGAAGCTTCGGCGTGATAGTTCTGCAGTAAAGTAAATCATACTGCTCTGAGATTTCCCTCAAAGCTGCTCACCTTCAACTTTGCTGGACTTCATGGACCTTCAAGTTTTGGTCTCCATACAGAAGCCAAAACTTTTCTATCCTTCCTCCAGCAGCTTTCCTAAATGTCCCTTCTTCTGTGTCAGGAACTGGATCAACCCTGCCAGAGCTCTGCGGTTTCTTCAGACCTATTGGCATCTGCCTGATCAGAGTAGGAGGTTTCTAGTGTCTGACAGCTTCCCTCCTGCAGCAGAGCCAAAGCCTAGAATGCTGAGGAGGCATGTGTGCATGAGGAGGTGAAGCTGCAAGCTGACCTTTGGTCTTCAGAAGTGTTTTCTCGCAGACCAACCTGCCTCTGGCGAGGTCATACACGCTGCGAGGCTGCGGTCAAGGTCAGAGATGTTTCAGCTCATCGAGCGGCTGCAGGATGGAAAACGAGAAGACACAGATCCATTAATCTTCCACCCGGTTACTATCAGCAGAAACAAGCTTTTCAGATAAACACACACAAAAACACTCACACAGACAGAAACATAAATCGATATACAAACAAAAGCATGAATTTCTTTGAAAAATAAATAATTGAATTACATGGTCACTGAACACATTTTTTTCTTTACTTTTGTCATGAGTTTAATTATAACCAGCTGTTTTTGTTAGCAGTGCTGGGATGATGCTGGCTGCTGTGAGAATGTCTGACATTCTGCTGCTGCAGCTGTAAACCCAAAAGAACTGGTCTTGGTACACTAGACAGGGAATTGGGCTGACACCATTTACCAACGTTTTCTAAGGGAGAAAAAGCGGACTTATTGAATTGATGATCATTTTCTTTAGTTTTACTGAGCTTGTACGTACTGTATATGTGTCAGGCCAGTCATGCCCTCCTCCGACCACCAGAGAGAGCTCTCGCCAGAATACTAGCTCTTCCTCCCATCATACACCAGTCTCCAGTTCCGGTTCCCCCACCTGATTCTAATCACGTCATCACCCAGACTGTTTATATTCTTCCCGCTGACTATCTTCATTGCATAGTCTTGAATCGTTGATCTCACGTTCAGTCTAAGTCTTCTTATTTTTATTGCCTACTTGTGTTTTTGACCTCCTTCCTGTTTCTCTCGTTCTCCGCCTCGTCCCTGTGTTTTGACCCTGGTCTGTTTTTGACTCTAAAGTTCGTCATCCTGTTTGATGCTACTTGCTATTAAATCTGTTGCATATGGATCCACAGGCCTCTCCTCGACCTTACAATATGTTAATTATATTTGTGTCCTTTTTGTGTCTTTGACTGAAAGACCAGGTCACGTGTTTAGTCTTGTTTGAAGCCTTTATCAAGTGTTAGTAATTTTCCCAGTTTGCAAAAAGTGTTTTTAATCATCCACTATATACAGTATGTTCTATAGGTCAGGTGTTTCTTCCTTTTGTGTCATTTTGTTTCAGTCGTTCTCGTTTGGCGCTTGTTCTTTAACAACAACACAATCCAACGCAATGCAATACTCTGGAATGCAGCACAACAGTCATGTTATTCCCTGATGTCAAAACCCTTGATGCTGCTGCCTAACTAGGTCCCTGTGCCCCTCAAGTACAGGGTTGCTTCAAAAAGGGCATCCGGCATAAAAACTCTGTCAGATCACTGATGAACAGTGGGTGTTGCTACGCTGTGGCGACCCCAAAATGGGATAAGCCGAAAGGTGAAGAAGTTGTGAAATATTTAAATGTGCTTTTTAATTACTGTTTTAATATTTTAATACCACATACATTTAAACATCTATTTATTGATTTTCAACTTTATTTAATTAATCCCTATTTAAATAATTAATGATACATTTATTTATTAATTTAATGGTGTATGTATTTCTTTTGATTTGTCTCTTCTGGTCCTCCATATAGAACAAGCCAGATCAAGCTTACTCACGATTGGCGACGGTAGTTCTTCTGAAAACATGATCCAGACCGAGTGTGACTGGCAATCACCTGCAATATGGCAGTAGATGTGTCAGGGAGTGACGGCGAAGGCTCTGGCCTGATTTTGTGAGGGCTGGAGGTAATGCATTTCCTATGGGGGACCTCAACTCTTGCTATGTCCATACGTAGCTCGGGCGTCAAGCTTAAGAACATATTTTTGGACAGGCAGTGAGCAGCGAATTTGTCACGGAGCGAAGGAAAGGCAGCTGATGTGAATTTGACGCACAAATCATGTTCAGTGTGAACGCAGCTCAAGAAGCATATCAAGGTTCTGGAGTGGTCTACCACCTGCATGACTATTGAAACTCCATGTTTCACACTGACAACCCAGAAACGTTTAAAGTTTTAAATGCATTTGTGGCTACAGTGGCTACAATTGCAGCAAGTGTGGTAGGAATTGCATCTCCCGCATTGGCCTATTCAGCCACAGCCGACGTTGCAGCTCCACAAATTAAAAAACACAGGAAGGGTGCAGACTCCATTGTCTCTAGAGACAGAAGGATGCCAGAGAGACTGTTCCTTCCTCTCTATAAAGAACTCAAAGTGGCATTTTGATCCGTTCATGTATTTAAGAGTAATCCTCTAAAAACCTGCACTGTCCACAGCAGCCCCTCCCATACCCACGAAAACGAGTGGTTGGAAACGTGCTGATGTCAGCATGATACCAACAGCTCCCTCCAGGAAGAGTCTGCTCTGACAGCTCCGCCCCCAGACTAACACCAACGCCAAATTTCTCCACAAAGCTAGTGATGATCAGTAAAAAACTTTCATTTTAGATGCAGAATACCGTATATCTTCAAGTTGTGTCCTGTCTTTAATAAATTCCAGCTCAAACAGGAGTTTGCAGGAGTTTGTTACTGTACATGCTGGGCTCCTTTAAGACACCACCCTCTGTTGGGCAAAGTTGTACAGACGGTGAGTGTATTTGTGTTGTCATCCAGTGAATCAATGGCCAGGCCTACTAAGGGTAGATATATGGTATGTGCATCCATCTTTGAAGAAGTTTGGATTGTTTTTGTGGGAGAAATGCTTTTTTTTTTACATTTGGTAGTAATAAAAAATTTGGAGTATAAAACAAAAGCAATGATTAAGCCAGGGGGGGCTCCTGTTCACTGGTTCCAGCTCGTTTCAAAGCAGCAACCATTGTCCCCGTTCCAAAACAGTCAAACATCCCAAGTCTGAACGATTACAGACCTGTGGCGCTCACTTCCATTCCCGCCAAATGCCTGGAGAGATTGGTCATAAGACACATCAAAGCCCCTTCACCATCACCCCTGGACTCACTCCAGTTTGCATATAGAGAGAACCGGTCAACTGAGGACGCCATCACCATAGTGCTGCACACACTACTGGAGCGCAAGAACACCTATGCCCGGCTCCTCTTTGTAGACTAGTTTGGCTTTTAATACCATCCGGCCAAACAAACTCCGATCCAAACTCCACCAACTGAGACTCAATTCCTCTCTGTGCAACTGAACTGTGGACTTTCTCACTAATCGTACACAGAGTGTCGGAGTGGGAAAAAACACCTCCTCTACCCTGGTTGTCAACACCGGGGTCCCTCAAGGGTGTGTTCTGAGCCCTCTGCTATAGACTCTCTTCACCCGTGACTGGCTTTCCTCCTCCACGTCTAATCACATCGTTAAGTTCACCGATGACACCACAGTGCTCGGTCTCATATCCAATAACGATGAGACTAACTACAGGAGGGAGGTGCAACACCTAGAGTCGTGGTACCACAACAATAACTTGGTTTTAAACACTAAAAAGACCAAGGAGATGGTTGTGGATATCCGCAGGAAAGGTCCTAACAACCATCTTCCTCTCCTCATTGGCAACGAGGCGGTGGAGAGGGTGAGCAGTTTTAGATTCCTGGAGAAAACCGTGACTGAGGACCTGTCCTGGTGCAATCACATCACCTCAGCCCTACGAAGGCCCAACAGCACCTCTTCTACCTCAGGAAATTGAGGAACGCTCACATTCCCAGACCTTTGATGTTGAATTTTTACAAAGGTTACAATATCAGCAGTGTTCTAACATATGGATTGCTAGTGTGGTTCTCCAACTGCAGTAAGGCTGACCAGCAGGAACTCCAGCGGGTGGTGAAAGCAGTCGGTAGAATCATTGGAACGACTCTGCCAGAAATCAGCACCATCTACTCCACTCGCTGTCTGAGAAGAGTCCACAGCATCCGGGACCAACATCACCCTGCATACCACCTTTTCACCTAGTGCCCTCAGGGAGAAGGTAGAGGTCCATACAGGCCAGAACATCCAGACTGGCCAACAGTCTGTATCCACAGGCTGTGAGGCTTCTGAACTCTGCCCTTCTCCCCTCTCTGCCCCCCTCTCATGGACAAAAACCATATCCAACTTTTAAATAGCATTGAATTGGTTTGCATTGTTGCATTATGTTTCTTTTCTCTCTCTCCCTTGCCACCCCCACCCCTCCTCTCTCTCCATAGATCAAAACCATATCCCATTACATCACAATAACACTGAACTGGTTTCATTGCTGCACTGTCATGATTCTCAGGTCTCTGTCTGAATGTCCATGCCTAAACATGTTACTTGACATGCTCTCATGCTGCCGCTAGAACTGTCTCGTGTTGTACTGAAGTCACACTGGGTCAAATGTTTACACTAGGGTTAAGGAGTATTTATTATTATTATTATTATTTACAGGTTTGCACTTAATTATAAAGTATAGATGCTCCAAAGGCAATTTCGTTGTTCTTCTGTGACAATGACAAGAAATATTTGAATCCTGAATCCTACAGTCTATGATAAAATATTAAACATATCACAGATTGACAGTGTCTTCACAGCTTTTTGGTTATTTGAATGAAGGATACCATTAATATAGAAATTGAATTCACACATGAAAGCAACAAAACATGGTTTTCTACCTGAGTTTACAGTTGTGGATATGGAATTTTGACAAAATAAGAATCAGATTTATTATAAAGACTTTCTCATCTTTCTTGGCCTGACCTGTTGAAAAACCAAATGATACATCTTCCCAACATAGGTTAAAACAAACGTCCACTTTTTATGTATCCAATCACAAATGTTTTGCCAAAATATTTTAACACATGGATAGTTCCAAAACAAATGCATAATAGTCTCATTGGAATTAGTACAAAAAAACGCAAAGAATATTGATGTTCAATTTAAATCTATATTGAATATAAGCTTTAGTGGAGTATATTCTATGTACAATTCTAAATGAGTTTTTCTAGATTTCAGTGAGCGAAAATGTACAAAGTAACAACTAAACCTCCTTCCATGGTCTACCAGTCACAAACCTATTCCAATAAGATACACTAGGTGGCAGTGTTGCAACAGTCTCCTGGAACAATGCTCTGATGAATCTAGGATTGTTCCTAGAGGAGGATTGACGTCCTCCTGGCGTTTCCTCTCATCCGATGAGCAACATGGATGGCCTCTGAAAACTTCCCTTTCTTGGCCACGACTCCTTGGCAGAGGTTGATCACCTTCTCCTGCATGTTTTCGCTCTCAGACTCCGGAAGCCCGTACAGCCGCAGGTTCCATCGACGACCATAACTATCCAACTCAGCAATCAGATTCATGCACTTCTGTGTTGACTCTTCACTCGCTTCTACTCGCTTTTTTGATAAGAGAAACCTTTTCATTTATTTGCTTGATTTCAGAGCCGACTGTTTCAGCCATTTTTTCAAGTGCGTCACTTCTTGAGTTGGTGAAGCTGGCGAGCATGTTAACAGAATCATCAGACTTCTGGGACCAGGGCAGAGAAAGTTTCTTGGCAAGCAGAGGCTTACTTGGAGTAACTGGCAGTGAAGGGAAGTCCTCCTCCGACGCTACATGTAGATCCGTGTCATCGCAGTAGGGGTGTTGCGGATCACAAAACTCACGGTTCGGATCGTGTCACGGTTTTAGGGTCACGGTTCGGATCACTTTTCGGATCAGTAAAAAGTTTAATAAAAAAACAAAAAAAAAACACCAACAACAACAACAACAACAACATGAAAGCTAAATTAATTTTTGGAAACGTTTCAAATCATATATTCAAAATGAATATAAAGTAC